>NW_027513045.1:0-288901 GCF_048772815.1 Callospermophilus lateralis
TACGGATTTAAAAAAATATGAAAAATATGTGTCTTATTATACACTCCCTAAATTCATTCATATTCATTTATGTTCATTTAAATTCAAATTTTCACAAGATTATTCTCAGTAATATTCATACACCTGAAATATATTTTGGTTTCCTACTACTGAAAACTAAGTTCAGTGGATGGTGCTTAAAAATCCTAATATTTCTACAGTAACTGACCCAGTTTAACATCAATGCAAGTAGATTGCTATGGGACATGATGTGTAATTTGAAGTTCATTTTTACTCAACACTGGTACATTACTATTTCTTCAGTTTATGGACATCATAGGATGTATTTTTTCATCCACAACTTCACAAATTTTTTTGGCATTTGGTTCACTTTCAATTACTTACTACTTCAGAACACATGTATTCCTCCATGTTTCTTTACTGGTCTTTTCACTAGACTTCATTCTAAACACATTATTTTCGATTCCATAATAATTTTTGAAGCAAAACTCACTCTTCACGATAAACCGTAACCCTAATAATACCATTGCATATATAACTCGTTGGAATGATGGTATATATATCAATATAAGATTTCCAATATATTTTCAGATGCAAACTCAATCCATTATTTAATGTTGGATCCAGTTACATACTTTATTCACAATATGGTCTATTCCTGCATCATCTCAATAATCATCAACACAAGGTACACCTATTTGTATCCCCAGTACTAATTTATAAGTTTCCAGAATATTACTCCCCTTTATGGTGGAAGAAATACTTATGTCACCTGATCTACATATACATTTTACCACAGTAGTATTCTGGACACAAAATGCAAAGGTCACACATATGATTGTACCAAAGCCTAAATAGAAAGTGACCATGGATTACTAAAAGCATCTATGTCCAGGGTGCCTACTGCTCTCAAATGTCAATCCTATTGGTTACTACATATTTGTTTCTTCCTAAGATTATATATTTAACCTCAAGCCTGTTGAAAATATCTAATCCTATCACTCACTTTATACTTTTCCTGATTTCCTAATGCCCCTATTGATATCTGCTTTCCTACATATTTTTCCCAGTTCATCATTGTGACTGTCTCTTCACATGTGCTGATATTTACATTCACCCTCTAACTGAAAATCAATTGCTAAAGAACTTTTGGTCCAACTCCGAGACTCACTCTTCTTCCTAAACCTACTGACTATCTTCCTAATCCTACAGACTATCCCTTTTTGACTGGATGTTCTCTTCTACTTTCAATCATCCGAGGTATAGGGTCCTATGCCATTGTATACCGATTTATCTGAGACCTCGGTGCAGAACATAATTCAATCTAAGTATACCAATCAAGGGCCCAATGCCTTTCTGGGCTTCAAATCTTTCCTAGATCTCTGATCTCATACATATATTTCACATTTATATTCTTATAAATATCACAGGTTCCCAATACCATAATTCATCCAGCAGAATGACTCCTAACCCAAATCGAACATGCTATTAACACTAACCATACACTGTTCCCTCAATCTCACTTTACAGAAGAGCAGGGACAGAGTTGGTCTTAAAATCCAGGAAGGTAGGGTATCATCCACCAGCTGAGAACCTCAAAAGTCCCTGCAGAAATAATCCCTTGAGTCGGTGTAGGCAGGTATGAAGGATCTGAGAGAGCAAAAGTCATCTTCCATGGCAAACAACCTGGTCAGGTTGAAGGGATGTGTCTGAATTAGCCTCTCTCTTCCTAATGTAGAGAAGATGGACCAAACCATGGCTGTGTGGAGAGCTGTTCCCCGGTGCCTATGGTTGATATACCATCCTAACTTATGAATGAGTCACAGCAAGTAGAGGCAGACTCCATCTTTTGGGAACCTTGGAAGAAACTGTTAAAACAAAGTGGTTTCCAAGGCAGTGACTTCATTCAGTTCTTGAAGGAAGTGACCTCACCTTACATTATTGGTGATGAAAGTCTGTGATCTTGGGATCCAGGAAACCAGGCACACAGAGTCAAACCCACTCCATGTCCCAGTGGGCTCACTTGTTTGGATTTAACAAGACAGAGTCACTCTTTCTTGGTACCTACTGATGTGAGGACAGCCAAATGCCTGGAAACTATGAAGACTGGCCTTTCCAGAGAAAGCAGGTAGTTTCTCACCACGGGCTCCTGACAACTTCACAGAGTTTGCTAAAGAGACCAGATCAGAGACAGGACACGCCACTTTTGGGGAACATAGTATGGCCCACAAGTCAGAGGACACTCCGGATAGACACAGACCTACTTGGGGGAAAGAGGTGCCTTTTTGGGTGTGAGTGTGAGTTTGTGGTTTTGTCTCATGTTCTGAGAATAGTTAGGAAAGCTGGTTTGTTTGTTTTGGAGTGGACTGTTTCTAGTAAGTCCTTTGACAACGTGAGTGTTTCTGTGTCTATATATCATACTGTGTCCGTGATTGTAGACAGTAGAAAAGAGAATGCATCAATGGATGTGTCCTGTCTACGAGAAAGCTTCAAAGCATTCATCCTGAGCAATTTATGAATGGACTGCAGCTTGCCGTATGGATGGGCAACTCCTGGTATCTTTCTAAATTCCTGTTTTCTTCCTGAATTCTGGACACTCTCCAGAATACGCTCATGATTTTGTGTCCAAGATATGTACCACCTCAATCTCTGTGACATGGCCATGTACTGGATAGCTGATGGGAATGGTGAGTATCTCAGAAAACTCAGATATTAGTATGCCCAAGAAAGTCTCAGTGGAGAAACCCTGCTTTGGGCCTTTTGCTTACCTATTCTGTTGCCCTGAATGTCAGGAAGGTCTTTGCCTCAGGCCACACTTTGTGAAGCCTGAAGAAAATAGTTTTCAAATGGAATTAAATGGTCATTACCTGTGCCTCTTCGGTTAATTGCTTTGGAAATGGATGTGTCTGAATCAGCCTCTTGGCCCTATGTGAGGCTGTGGCTTAGATTCACAGCACATGATGGGTCTAAAGAAAAATCCCATGTGTGCATCCAAAACCAAAATGGACAAAAGAACTGTCATGGTGGATAGAGTCTCTCGCCTTCCTCTGTAAGGTTCCTGACCTCCATTAAGTGAGAATAGGGATCATTTGGGTCAAGTGAATTCTTTAAAGTTCTGCAGAGGCTATCCCATAGGTTCGTGGGTTTTCTCATGACTCCAATTCACATCTATGTTTACAGAAGAGCAGGGACAGTGTTGGTCTTACAATACAGGAATGCAGTGGATCTTCCATCTGTTGAGAACCTCAAAGCTCCATGCAGAAATGATCTCTGGAGAAGATGTAGGCAGCTATGTAAGACCTGAGAGAGCAAAAATCATCTTCCATGGCAAACAACCTGGTCAGGATTAAGGGTTGAGTCAGAATGAGCCTATCTCTTCTTAATGTAGAGAAGATGGACCAAACCCGGCCTGTGTGGAGAGCTGTTCCCTTTTGCCTACGGGTGATATACCATTCTAACTTTTGAAAGTGTCACAGGAAGTAGGGGCAGCCCTCATCTCATGGGACCGTTGGAAGCAATTGTTATGACAAAGTGGTTGCCAAGGCAGTGATCTCATTCAGTTCCTAAAGGACGTGATCTCATCTCACTTCCATGGTGATGGAACTCTCTGAACTTGGGATACAGAAAGCCAGGCACCCAGAGCCAGTCTCAGTTCTAGTCCCAGTGGTCTCACTTTTTTGGATTTACAAAGGACAGAGTCAGTCTTTCTTGATACCTACTGATGTGAGGATGGCCAAATGTCAGGAAAGCTCGGAAGAGGGGCTCTTCCTGAGAAAGCAGATAGTGGCTCACTCCTGGCTTCTAACAACTTCACATTGTTGGCCAAGAAGACCAGATCTGAGACAGGTCAGGCCATTTCGGAGGATCATAGTATGGCCCATCAGTCAGAGCACACTCCGGAGAGTCACAGACCTATTTGGGGGAAGGAGGTGCCATTGCGGGTGTGGGTTTGTGGTTTTGTCTCATGTTCTGAGAATAGTTAGAAAAGGCGGTTTGTTTGGTTTGGAGTGAACTGTTTCTAGTAAGTCGTTTGACAATGCAAGTGTTTCTATGTCTGTGTATCCCACTGTGTCCGTGCTTGTAGACATTAGAAAAGAGAATGCATCAATGGATGTGTCCTGTCTCATAGAAAGCTTCCCAGCATTCATCCAGCACAATTTATGAATTGAATGCGGCTTGCCTTATTGATGGGCGATACCTGCTACCTTCCTAAGTTGCTGTTTTCTTCCTGAATTATGGCCAATCTCCAGAATAGGCTCATGGTTTTGTGTTCAAGATATGTACTACCTCCAAGCTCTGTGACATGGCCATGTACTGGATAGCTGAATGGAATGGCGAGCATCTCAGAAAACTCAGATATCAGTGTGAACAGTAAAGTCTCAGTGGAGAATCCCTGCTTTGGGCCATTTGCTTACCTATTGTTCTGTTGCCCTGAGAGTCAGGAAGGTCTTTGTCTCAGGCCAACCCTTTGTGAATCCTGAAGGAAAGATTTTTCAAATGGAAATGAATATGCTTTACCTTTGGCTCTTTCCTTAATTGATTTGGAAAGAGATGTGTGTGAATCAGCCTCTTGGCCCAGTGTGATTCTTTGACTTAGATTCTCAGTACCTGATGGATCTAAAGAAAGATCCCATGGGTGCATAAAATCCAAAATGGCAAAAAGAGCAGTCATTGTTGATGAAGTATTTTGCCTTCCTCTGTAAGGTTCCTGAATTCCATCAAGTGAGAATAGGGATCTTTTGGGTCAAATGAGTTCTTCAAATCTATTCAGAGGCTATCCAATAGGTGCTTGAGTTTTCTCATCTTTCCAATTCACATAAAGAATCTGTACCCGACACTCAGTAGGACTCAAATTGGAGAAGCAGAGCAGTATTAAGGGCAGGCCTATTTGATCACTCCTGGTACACAGGAAGGGTGTACAGGCCACTGGGAATTTAGGCAAATGAGGGGCAACAGAGCTTATTTTGGACACTGTCTTGGGCTACGCTAATGCTATCAAATGTCAATCCTATTGTTGACTTCATATTTGTTTTATCCTAAGCTCATATATTCATCCTCAACCCTGTTGAAAATATCTAATCCCATCACTCACTTTATTCTTTTCCTGATTTTCTAATGTCTCTATTGATATCTGCTTTCCTACATATTTTGCCCTGTGCATCATTGTGACTGACTCTTCACTTGTGTTGACGTTTACATTGACTCTCTAACCAAAACCCTATTGCTAAAGAACTTTTGTTCCAAATCCTATACTCACTTTTCTTCCTAAACTTACTGACTATCTTTCTAATCCAACTGACTATAACTTTTTGTATGGATGTTCTCTTCTACATTCAATGATCCAAGTACAGTTCAGGTTTCTATTCAAACGGGTGAGGGAGTAGATTCTGCAGTTTGGCAATTGGGGACAGCACATTCTGGCAACAAGATTAGCAAAGAGTTCTCAGATTTCAACAGTGTTTTGTTAAGTGTACAGAAAAACAGGAAGTGACAAGTACATACTTTATTAACCTTTCATTCCCCACTTCTTTTTCTGGCTACTTTTAATCATAAAAGTGATCTTTGTGGGGTGTCACATTCTATGTCTGCTAGTGGGGTATTACCATAATTTTAATTTGTCCAATTTGAGCTTGGAGAAAAGAAATTACATGGTTGAGGAAACAGGGTTTTATAGTTAGTAATACTATGAGGATTATTATTGGACCGGCCAGGGTTGATAAAAACGTAATTAACCAGGGGGACTGTGTAAAAAAAGACTCAAACTACCCTTTTTGTGCCTCTCTCTCTCGTTGTTGCTCTTCAAGGCATCTTTTTAATTTACTCATAGATTTTTTTACAACTCCAGTATTGTCGACATAAAAACAACATTCTTCCCTCAAAGAAGCACAAAGGCCCCCCTCTGTCATGAAAAGGAGGTCCAACCCTCGACTGTTCTGTAAAACAACTTCAGAGAGAGAGGTTAAAGATTCCTGCAAAGCTGTGATGGAGGTTTCTAAAATATTTAAGTTTTGATCTATTGCTGCTTCTAATTGGGTCACTTGTTGTGTCCCATGGACCAGAGCAGTGGTTCTTGTGCCCAACCCTGCAGCAACTCCTATTCGTAATAGAATGGCTAAGGTGAGGGACATATGTTCCCAGTGGAACCGGGTTGTATGTCCCCCTCTTTGATCTTCAGATGAACCTGCGTCATGATAGAGCACTCTGGGAAACATCTGCACCATTTCACAATTAATCACATCTGTTGACCATTTCATGAAAACATAAACAATGTTTAAGTATATAGAATTATACTGTTGTAGGGACGGACAAGGCAAGGCACCTAAGATAGCACCAAAGACACGGAAACAGTCTTTTTTGGTTTCAACCAGATTCAGAGGGCATTGCTTCTGTTGTAATCAATTAATCCCCTGAAACCCAAGTTACGTAGTTTCAGAATTTTGTACCCAACACGTAAGGGAAGGGGCTCAGAAGTTCACAGTCTGCAGAAGTTCACAAAAAGCAGTTTTTGTTTCTGTTTTTTTCTCAGTTTGGGCAAGTTAACTTTTCAAGGACACCTGGGTGTGGGTGTCTTCCCTTTCTTTTTTTCCCCCTTCCAGCTGTTTCCATACAGCCCAGTTTGTAACTTCTTTATCTTAGAAATGTAGCCATCTCTGTGAAGCCCCAGCTCAAGGCCAGAGGACTTTTTTCAAAATATTTTGTGAAAAACTAGTAAGGGTGTGTCTAGATCAGGAGTGCTTAATTTTTTAGCCAGTTGCCAAGGAGACCAGGGCAACACAAAAATAGGAAGTTTATCTACAGTGAACTCTTTTATAAGGACTCGTTTGCTGAAAGTCCTAAATCAGCCATGGTGAAGACTTCTGGAGAAGGTCAGTTAAGACTTTTCTGTGGGCCTGGTACAGAGGGGGAAAATTTGGAAGGCAGGGATAAGAGCAGCTCTGTGGATCTGAGAATGAGGAAGGAGAGATGTAAAAGAATATTGGGAGAGGGCTTTGGGATCTTAATAGCAACAAAAACTTGAGCAGTAGAACAGATAGAACAGAGGGGGAGACGGGAGTGAGATTCCAAAAAGCCTGTGAGGGACTTTAAATTCTTAGTAACCTGTTTTTAGTGATGACAAAGCAACATTAAAGGCCATTTTCATTACATCTTGTATTAGGGTCTGAGGATTCTTCTCAGCGGGTTTGAGCTTTGCATTAGGTGGTAAGAGGACTGGGTGGGACCCGGTGCGGGCACTGACAGGAGAGGAGAGGAGTGAGTGAATGGAGTGGTACCTCAGTACCTGCAACCTCAGCAAGGGAGCAATGGTCTGAGAACCAGTCGAGATTTGGGTTTTTGATCTAGATATTGGAGGGGAGAAATCAAGTTGCTGAGGTGGGAGTGACAGCAGAGAGTCTAGAGCACAAGGCTGAGGGTGAGCATCTATTGGAGAAGCATAGTTCAGGATGTGAGCAAAGGAGAGAGAAGGCCTCCACATAGCGGAATCTCCTTTCACCCTTTTGAGCACTTGCAGAAGTTAAAAAGGTCACACAGAATTTGAGGATCTAGAGACCCCTCTGGGGGCCATAGGTTTTGGTTATCTAATTCATAATATGGCCAATGCTGTGTACAGAATTTGATGAGGAGTTTGGGTTCCATCTGACAGTCCCTGTATGCTCACATCCCCATGACTTACAATAGAAGTCTGCTCCCCCCCCCACAGCCGTGACTGTTTGTGGCTTTGATAGTCTGCCGGGCAAACATAGTAATCTAGGCTAGCCAACCTGCATCTGGCTCACGTGTCCCTACATCTATAATGTTTGTTTCCATTATCTATGGTACGGAAGGGATTTAATGGAATTTTAGTGGGATCCTGTTAATCAGAGATATCCCAATAGGAAAGACCTATAGCCAGCTGACAAATGACTGGGTGGAGAGATGGCCACCAGGTTCGTAAGGGGGCTGTATTCGAGATAGGCCATACTTCGTGTCCAGTAGGATTTGTGATCAGCCATCGCAGCTTAAGGGGCTGATGAGGGTTAAGACTACTGGTCGTCAAGGGGAGAATAAATATCTTCCAGGATCTTCTTTACAACCATTTGCGATGTTTCTTTTTTCTTCTTTTTTATTTCTTTTTTGTGTGTGTGTGGGGAAGGCTTCAATACATCCTGAAAATGTATGTTCAAAGACTAGGAGTTATTTAAGTCCATACCTTACTGGCTTAATTTCAGTAAAGTCCACTTCCCAGAATTGTCCTCGTCTGGTTCCTCATAGGTGCTTTCCTGCAGGAAGCTTGGAAGTGTAAGCTTTAACCAATTAATGGACCTGACAGGCTTTTGTTACCCATTCAGTTATTTCCTTTTGCTGTGAGTAGGTTAGTGGAAAACTGTGTTCTTGATCCTTCACGAATGAATGCAGTTTCTTTGAACAAAGGTGAGTGAGTTGATGAACATTTGCTACTGACATAGTTAGAGCCATGATTATAGGAGTAGTTACTGAAGGATTAAAAAATTCCACTTGGGGGCCTTCAGGGTTAAAAGTTATTTTGGCCCAGAGCTTGGTGAGCAGAACTCTGCCTATCAATGTGGCCAGGGATTACTAGGAAAAAGTGATGGATTTTTCCTTTTCCCTGGTCCATGGTCCTCGTAGTTGTCAAAGCCCGATATTTACTTCTGTTAGACTCTTGAATTAGAGACCTTTTATTCGGTAGAGGGCCCAATGGGCCTTACGGGCTGAGTATATTCCCCCTGCATCTACTTCAAAGTTTATTGTGTTCCCCTCCACTTCAAAAGTTACCTTGAGGTCAGGGAGAGGATCTGAGCCCGGACTTTCTTAGTATTACTCCAGAGTCAGAATATCTGGCTGGCATGGCTGTCTCTTTCTAGGGCACTCTTTGGCCCAGTGTCCTTTTTCTTTAGAGTAGGCACATTGATCTGAGGCCAGGGGTGGCCTCTAGTGTGTGCCCAGGTATCCCTTCCTGTCTCTCTGTTTCTTAGTTTCTGGCCTATTTGTTGTTGTGACCAGGACCTTAGTCAATGCCTTAGTCTGTCTTTTGTTTCTTTTATCCTCACTCAGCTCCCTTCTCTTCCTCAGTTTCTTTCTTAAAGTATACCTTCTCGGGTTCTCTGACTAAATCCCTCAAAGTCATATCTTGTAATCCATCTAAGCATTGTAACTTTCTTTTAATATCCAGGGCAGCTTTCCCAATAAAGGCCATTGTGACAGATGCCTTTTGATCCTCTGCCTGAGGATCGAAAGGAGTATGTCTCTTATATGCCTACATAATTATCTCTAGGAACATACAGGGAGATTCATCAGGCCCTTAAATAATCTCTCTTACCTTGGCCAAATTAGTTGGTCACCTAGCGGCCACTAAGATACCCACTATTAGAGCCCGGCGATAAGTGGACAGATGCTCCCTACCTTCAAAGGTGTTGGGGTCCCAGTTGGGTCGTTTCAAGAGAAAGCCGGCTTTGAATATATTGGGAAGTTTTGTCGGTCACGCATTTGGTCCGAGGATACTTTTTTCTAGCATCCAGGAGGATTCTCTTTTGTTCCTCTGTCATGAAGAGAGTCCCTAGGAGTTGTTGGCAGTCATCTCAAGTAGGTTGGTGTGAAAACATCAATGACTTCACCAGACCTGAGAGCCAGGTTGGGTCCTCGGTAAAAGGAGGATTGTTATTTTTCCATTTATATAGGTCTGAAGAGGAGAAGGCCAATACTGGTAGGCTTGCATTTTTTCCCTATGGCCATCGTCAATCATTGGTCCTTAGGGATGGAGGGAAGCAACACGGGAGTTCCAGGGTTTTCAATCATTTGCCACCAGCGAGTTCCTTTAGCAACTCCAGCTTCCTCCAGGGGAGGAGGGGCTGTGTGTGACGCAGGGGAGTTATCTGGAGGGCCCTGGGCTGGCTTAGCTTCCTCCAATTGCGGAGAGGCTGAGTCAGCAGCTGGAGAATCACTTAGAGGGTGTTGGGGGTTGTGGGACAAGGGTAGAAGATAAGGAGGGGAATGAGAGTCCAGTAGAGTCAAATCTTGTGACTCAGGGAGAACAGAGGGTGGAGGAGGAGGAGGAGCAGAGGGGTTGAGAGATCGTGGGGGAAGGAGTAGGAACGGGGACACAGCAAGGAAAGCCTTCACCCACGGAGGAGGAGATTTGCAGAGGTCCTGCCAAGTTAAGGTATATTCCTGTTTATCAGTATGGCTATGTGGCCCTGGCTGTAAGACAATATCTCTGTCTTTTTAAATTAGTGGGAAGTAGAAAGATCCTTCTAGGGGCCATCAGAATCCAAAGGTGGGCCATTCTGTGGCACACAGAGTCTGCCAGGTCCAGCGTTTTACTGAAAAAGAAACATTCTGAGCCCTTAAGCGGACTTTGGTCCATAGATCAAGGGTCAGGGACAGAGGCATTGAAGTGATCTGTCCCATAATGAAAGATACACAAACAGTAAAAGCAACGACACAGGACACAGACAAGAGAAAACAATAAAGACAGGCAATGGACGTCCAACACTGAGACCAAGACTGAGCAGGTGGCAAAACCCGATGGGCTGGCAATACCGAATCTGAAACAAAGTATCACTGAGTCGAGGAGACTATTATTCCTCGATTCCCGAGTCCTCTGTGGCGTCCCCCAGGGACTTGGCTTGTGGCTCTGTGACACGTCTGCCAGCCACCATCAAAGAGAGCTCACACACTTCATCGACAGCCATTTTGCCAAGCCCTAACCTGAAACCTGAAACCAGAAAGAGGTGCCTTACTTACCCTGAGAGTAGCCCATTGGGGTCTCTCGTTCACCACTGCTGGATTTCGGTGGAACCTCCATATATAAATATCGGAAGAGCATTGGGGGAAGAGACCACCAAGAGACTCTCTCATGCAAAAACAAAGGGTTTATTGGGGGTCCAGCATTCTGGGGCTCAGAGCTCATTTGAATAGAGCAGGGAACCCTGAGAACAGCTTAAGCAGAGCTTATATACTTTCCTTGAAGAATGCAGGGAGGAAAGTTTATTGATGGGCCTGGGCGGGTGAGCAGTTTGCGTGCAACTGGGTGAGGGAGTACATTCTGAAGTTTGGCAGTTGGGGACAGCACATTCTGGGAAAAAGATTAGAAATCACTTCTCAAGATTTCAACAGTGTTTTATTAAGCATACAGAAAAACAGGAAGTGACAAGAATCTATTTTATTAACATTTCACTACCAACTATACTTTGCCAGATTTCCTAAAGTCTCTATTGATATCTGCATTCCTACATATTTTCCCCAGTTCATCATTGTGATTAATTCTTCACATGTGCTGACATTTACATTCACTCAATACCCGAAACCCTATAGCTAAAGAACTTTTGGTCCAAATCCTATACTCACTCTCCTTTATAAACATACCGACTATCTTCCTAATACTACTGACTATCCATTTTGACTGGAAGTTCTCTTTGAAAATCAATCATCCAAGTTACAAGGTCCTATGCTTAATACCCAATCAAGGGCCCAATGCCCTTCTGGGCTTCAAATCTTACCTAGATTTTTGTTTTCAGATTCATATATTTTACCTATATATTCTTGAAAATATCGCAGGTTCCCAATACCATTATTCATCCAGCAGAATGATTTCTATTCCAAATCAAACCTGTTATTAACCGTAACCATACACTGTTCCCTCAATCTAACTTTAGAGAAGAGCAAGGACAGAGTTGGTCTTAAAATACAGGAATTTAGGGGATCTTCCAACTGCTGAGAAATTCAAAGGTCTATGCGCAAATGATCCCTAGAGAAGTTGTAGGCACCTATGAAGGAACTGAGAGAGCAAAAGTCATCTTTCATTGCAAACAACCTGGTCAGCATGAAGGGATGTGTCTGAATCAGCCTCTCTCTTCTTTATGTAGAGAAGAAGGACCAAACGAGGCCTCTGTGGAGAGCTGTTCCCGGTTACCAATGTTTGATATACCATTCTAACTTGTGAAAGTGTCAAAGGAATTAGGGACAACCTCCATTTCATGGGACCTTTGGAAGCAAATGTTAGGACAACGTGCTTGCCAAGGCATTGACCTCATTCAGTTCCTGAAGGAAGTGACCTCACCTCACACTCTTGGTGATGGAACTCTCTGAACGTGGGATCCAGGCATCCAGGCACACAAATCTAGTCCCAGGCCCAGTCCCAGTGGTCTCACTTCTTTTGATTTACCAAAGACAGAGTCAGTCTTTCTTGGTATCTACTGATGTGAGGATGGCCAAATGCCAGGAAAGCTCTGAAGAGTGGCCTTTCCTGAGTAAGCAGGAAGTGGCTCACCGTTGTCTCCTGACAACTTCACAGAGTTGGCAAAGGAAACCAGATCTGAGACAGAACAGGCCATTTGATGGGAACATAGTACGGCCCACCAGTCAGAGGTCACACCCGATAGTCAGAGACCTACTTTGGGAAAGGAGGTGAATTTGTGGGTGTGAGTGTGTGTTTGTGATTTTGTCTCATGTTCTGAGAATAGGTAGGAAAGGCAGTTTGTTTGGTTTGGAGTGGACGATTTCTAACAAGTGATTTGACAAGGCGAGTGTTTTTATGTCTGTGTATCCCACTGTGTCCATGGTTGTAGACATTAGAAAAGAGAATGCATCAAAGGATGTGTCCAGGCTAGTAGAAAGCTTACCAGAATTCTTTCTGCCCAATGTATGAAAGGAATGCGGCTTGCCTTATGGATGGGTAACACCTGCTATCTTCCTAAGTTCCTGTTTTCTTCCTGAATTCTGGCCACTCTCCAGAATAGGCTCATGATTTTGTGACCAAGTTATGTACCACCTCCAAGCTCTGTGACATGGCCATGTACTGGATAGCTGAAGGGAATGGCGAGCGTCTCAGAAAATTCAGATATCAGTGTGACCAGGAAAGTCTCAGTGGAGAAACACTGCTTTGGGCCGTTTGCTAACCTAATGTTCTGTTGCCCTGAATGTCAGGAAGGTCTTTGCCTCATGCCACCCCTTTGTGAAGCCTGAAGAAAACAGTTTTCAAATGGAAATGAATATGGATCACCTGTGGCTCTTTGCTTAATTGCTTTGAAAAGGGATGTGTCTGAATCAGCCTCTTGGCCCTGTGTGAGGTTGTGGCTTAGATACTCAGCACGTGGTGGATGTAAAGAAAGATCGCATGTGTGCATCCAAAACCAAAATGGCCAAAAAGCAGTCCTTGTGCATGAAGTCTGTCGCCTTCCTCTTTAAAGTTCTTGAACTCCATCAAGTGAGAATAGGTATCCTTTGGGTCAAATGGGTTCTTCAAAGACCTGCAGAGGAGCTTGTGTTTTCTCATGACTGCAAATCACATAAAAATATATACCTGACACTCAGTTTTCCACAAATTGGAGAAGCATAGAAGTATTAACGTCTAGCATATTTGATCACTCCTGTTTCACATGAAGGGTGTCCAGACCACCCTGAATTTACGCCAATGAGGGGCAAGGGAGTTATTTTGGACACTCTCTTGGACTCCGCCACTCATGGAAACCTTCAGCCAGAGGTTGTGATTAGTGTCTATATGGAAGAAGATGAGGGCCATATGGGAGGGTTTTGGTTTTAATTTTGGTCATTTGTGTCCGGTTGGAAGACATGACTGGGACCACCTGGGCTTGAACTCTGGTGTGATTCCCCTTAGAGACTGAATTCAGAGAAGTATTGCCATGAATTTTGTTGGGATTTTAGGAGTCCACCCATGAGAATCACCCTTGGAAACTGAGATCTAGGCCCAGGGTGGCTTTCCACAGAGCCCTGGGTATCTCAGCCAGAAGATCACATGATTTAATTCTGAAAGACTTGCCAGCCATTGTTGAGAGTCACAACACCCATGGACGTCACATTGTAGACCTCAATAGGCCTGGCTTCATGTGACATTTTGGCCACTCTTTGGGAAGCCTTGCCTGTGAGAGTTCTACAGAGCATTCATTGAAATGAGCTTCCTCACCATTTAAAGGTTCCTGAATGAATTGAAACCCACAGTGCCTGCAACGTCATCTTTGAAAAATGCCTAGATAAATACCATGAAATTTTTGAAATTCCCATGACCAGGTGGCACTGGAGAAACTTTGGATGTCCTGTTGCTGATTGTAAATATGCAAGACAGTGCCTTGATTGAGTGGGTTTCATGAAAATGGTGTAGAACAGAGATGCCAGTATGTTGGAACCTGCTGAGTAGTGGGCCTAGAGCAGTGGTAGGCAGGTGTGTGATAAAAAATTTGTGGTGGGGCCATGTGGATCTGCCATTGGATCCCAAATGGCTTGTGACTTACATGGTGCAGCCAGCAAACCCTTCCATGTAAAGGCTTCTGGTTATATGGAGATGTTTCCGGGCAATGTTTAGAATCAGGTTACTATGGACATGGGGCCAAGCTATGTGGGACAGAAGCCTGGTTGGTGCATTCTCCTGCAGACCCTGACCAACCACACATGAAAGAATTGCCTCCAGAACTGTGTCCCAATTGAACTTCTTTTATTTCATGAAGCAAATGCCAAAGTCCCAGTGCAGCAGCAAGAAACACCACGAAAAGTGGAGGATGACCAAATCGCTTCCCAGTCCACATGGGAATACCCTTAGCCCCCAGTGGCCACAGTTTACTTACAAAGAGAGAATTCAGCACTGCTGCCTCATGTTCATTGGAAAATAAGAAACCATGTCCTCCAGGTCACATAGATGCAGACACAGCTTTGATAGTCTCACTAAAAAGAAGCTAAAGCTCCTGACAACAACATATATTTCAAGTACCCAAACTCAGAGGCAGTTTCTCAAGAAGTATTTAGGCCAGCAGAGCTCCATGTTTATGGAGTGTTTACCCTGTCCCATACTAGGGAAACTCCTCTACCACTTCCAAGGTTGTAAACTCCTGAGCATATTATTCACAGATTTTATTACTCTTCTCCTCTAATTGTGTCTTACTTTGGGCGAAAAAAATGTCAAGGAATTGTTCTAGATGAGAGTGGGAAGATTTTGTTTAGCACATATTTGCATACACATTGGTTTCATTTTTCTATTTTACATTTGAAATACTGAATCCTGACACTAACACATGCCCTGCTAGATTCTGAATACTAATCCTAATATAATGGAGAAAAATTACGGAAACAGAATAGAAATACAAGCAGTTCAGAGGAGGCATGTTGTATACTTGGACTTGCCTTTTGCATTATATAGGGTAGGAGTTATAAATCTAGTCAATTTTTTGTTGAAATAGTTTTCCATGTGCTTTTAAAGTTAACAAATATGTGAATTCCTGTCTCCCTTTCTCTGTATTCTATTCAGCACATGTATTTTTATATGCACATATAGAATCCTACCTGGTATCACACGTACATTCTTGTGAGTTACATGACTTGGCAGATACAAAGTGTGAGAAGAGATCACTCCTCTTAAACGCTGTTTGACCTGAAAATTCAACCTATGGGTGAGCTTCCTAGTTGAAAAAAGTTATACATAAATCCATATCCAGTAAAATGAATATTTTTGGATCTGTGGATGATTCATATTTCACGGTGTAATTCGATTGGCATATATATTGCTAATTTTTAAAATCTGTGTGTGGATATATATATATATATATATATATATATATATATATATATATTCTCTCCAGATATTTCAAAATATTTAATATATGTGTCTTATTATACACTCCCTAAATTCATTCATGATTATGTATGTGGATTTATAATCAACTTTTCACAAGATTATTCTCAGAAATATTCATTCACCTGATATACGTATTTTTTTCCTAGTATTGAAAACTAACTTCAGTGAATGGTGCATATAAATCCTAATATTTCTACAGTAACTGATCCATTTTCACATCAATGCAAGTAGATTCCTATGGGACATGATAAGTATTTTGAAGTTCATTTTTATTGAAAACTAGTACATTACTATTTCTTCAGTTTATGCACATTATTGGATATATATTTCATTCACAAGTTCACAAATTTATAGGCATTTATTTCACTTTCAATCACTTTCTGCTTCAGAAAACACGTGTTCCGCCATGTTTCAAACTGGTCTTTTCATGAGACTTCTTTCCAAACACATTATTTTTGATTTCCATAATCACTTTTGAAGCAAAACTCACTCACTCTTCATGATAAACCATAACCCTAGGATTACAATTAGACGTATAACTAGTTGTTATGAATGATTATATATCAATATATGATTTCTTATGTATTTTCAGATATCAATTCAATACATTATTTAAAGTGGAACCAGTTATATTATTTATTAACTGTATGGTCTATTCATGCATTATCTCTATATTCATAGACACAGGGTACACCTATTTTTACCCTCAATACTAATTTATACGTTTTCAAAATATTCCTCAAAAAATGGTGGAAGAATTACTCATGTCACCTGATCTATATATACATTTTATCACAGTAATATTCTGGACAAAAAAATCAAAGGTCACCCTTAAGGTTGTACCAGAGCCTAAATGGAAAGTGAGCATGGATTACTAAAACCTTCCATGTCCAGGTGGCCTAATGCTCTCAAATGTCAATCTTATTGGTGACTACATTTTTGTTTCTTTCTAAGATTATATATTCAACCTCAAGCCTGTTGAAAATGTCTAATCCTATCACTCACTTTATACTTTGCCTGATTTAGTAATGTCTCTATTTATATCTATTTTCCTACATATTTTCCCCTGTTCATCATTGTGACTGACTCTTCACTTGTGCTGACATTTACATTCACTGTCTACCTGAAACCCTATTGCTTAAGAACTTTTGGTCTAAATCCTATTCTCACTCTTCTTTGTAAACCTACTGACTATCTTTCTAATCCTACCGACAATCCCTTTTTGAGTGGGTGTTCTATTCGACATTCAATCATCCAAGGTACAAGCTCCTATGCCATTGTATATAGATTTATCTGAGATATTTTTGCAGAAAATAATTCAAAGCTAAGTGTGCCAATTAGGGCCCAATGCCCTTCTGGACTTCATATCTTCCCTAGATTTCTGTTTTTATACTTATATTTCACCTATATATTCTTGTAAGTATCATAGTTTCCCAATACCATTATTCGTCATGCAGAAGGATTCCTAACCCCAAATTGAACATGTTACTAACCCAAACCATACACTGTTCTCTCAATCGAACTTTACAGAACAGCAGGGACAGGGTTGCTCTTAAAATACAGGAATGTAGGGCATGTTCCACCTGTTGAGAACATCAAAGGTCCATGCAGAAATGATCCCTTGAGAAGATGTAGGCAGCTACGAAAGACCTGAGAGAGAAAAGTCATCTTCAATGGCAAACAACCTTGTCAGCATGAATGGATGTGTATGAATCAGCCTCTCTCTTCTTAATGTAGAGAAGATGGACCAAAACAGTCCTAGGTGGAGAGCTGTTCCCGGGTGCCCATGGTTTATATACCATTCTAACTTGTGAAAGTGTCACAGGAAGTAGGGGCAGCCTCCATCTCATGGGACTCTTGAAAGCAACTGTTAGGACAAAGTGGTTGTCAAGGCAATGACCTCATTCAGTTCCTGAAGAAATGATCTACCTCACTTCCTTGGTGATGAAACTCTCTTAACTTGGGATCCAGGAAGCCAGGCACCCGGAGCCAGTCCAGTCCCAGACCCAGTAGGCTCACTTGTTTGAATTAACCAAGGAGAGTGTCAGTCTTTCTTGGTACCTACATATGTGAGGATGGCCAAATACCAGGAGAGCTCTGAATAGGGGCCTTTCCTGAGAAAGTAGGTAGTGGTTCACCGCAGGCTCCTGACAACTTCACAGAGTTGGCCAAGGAGACCAGATCTGAGATAGGACAGGCCATTTTGGGGGAACATAGTATGGCCCACCACTCAGAGGAAACTCCGGATAGTCACAGAGTTACATGGGGGAAGGAGGTGTCTTTGTGGGGTGGGTGTGATTTTGTGGTTTTGTCTCATGATCTGATAATAGGTAGGAAAGACGGTTTGTTTGATTTGGAGTGGTCTTCTTCTAGTAAGTCGTTGGACAAGGCAAGTGTTTCTATTTCTGTGTATCCCACTGTGTCCGTGGTTGTAGACATTAGAAAATAGAATGCAACAATTGATATGTCCTGTATAGTAGAAAGATTCCCGGCATTCATCCTGCCCAATTTATGAATGGACTGCAGCTTGCCTTATCCATGGGCAACACCTGCTACCTTCCTAAGTTCCTGTTTCTTCCAGAATTCTCACCACTCTCCAGAATAGTCTCATGGTTTTGTGTCCAAAATATGTACCACCTCCAAGCTCTGTGACATTGCCATGTCCTGGATAGCTGAAGGGAATGGCGAGCATCTCAGAAAACTCAGATATCAGTGTGACCAAGAAAGTCTCAGTGGAGAAACCATGCTTTCGGCCTTTTGCTTATCAATTGTTCTGTTTCCCTGAATGTCAGGAAGGTCTTTGCCTCAGGCCACCCCTTTGTGAAGCCTGAAGAAAACAGTTTTCAAATGGAAATGAATGGGCATCACCTGTGGCTCTTTGCTTAATTGCTTTGGAAAGGGATGTGTCTGAATCAGCCTCTTGGCCCTGTGTGAGGTTGTGGCTTAGATTCTCAGCACCTGATGGATATAAAGAGAGATCCCATGTGTGCATCCAAAACCAAAATGGCCAAAAGAGCAATTATTGCGAATGAAGTCTCTCGCATTCATTTGTAAGGTTCCTTACCACCATCAAGTGAGAATACGGATCCTTTGGTTCAAATGAGTTATGCACAGCCCTGCAGAGGCTAACCCATAGGTTTTTGGGTTTTCTCATGGCTCCAAATCATATAAAGAATCTATAACTGACAGTCAGTAGGCCTCAAATTGGAGATGCAGAGCAGTATTAACAGCTGGCCTATCTGATCACTCCTGGTTCACCGGATGGGTGTCCAGGCCACCTTGACTTTAGGCAAATGAGGGGCAAGGGAGCTTATTTTTGACACTGTCTTGGGCTGCACCCCTCATGAAAAACTCCAGCCAGAGGTTATGATAAGTGTCTATATGGAAGAAGATGAGGGCCATGTGGGAGTGTTTGGTTTTAATTGTGGTCATTTGTTTGGCGGTTGGAAGAGATAACTGGATCCACCTGGGCTTGAATTCTGGCATGATTCCTCTTAGAGACTGAGTTCTGGAATTTACCTCAAAGAAGTATTGCCATGAAATGTGTTGGGATTTTAGGAGGCCACGCATGAGATGCGCCCTTGAAAACTGAGATCGAGGGCCAGGGTGTCTTTCCACAGTGCAGTGAGAATCTCAGCCAGGATATCACATGATTTTATTTTGAAAGACTTGGCAGCCATAATTGAGAGTCTAAACACAAATGGAACTCATATTGTAGACCTCAATGATCCTGGCTTCATGTGACCTTTTGGCCACTTTTTGGGAAGCCTTGCCTGTGAGATTTCTCCAGAGATTTCATTTAAATGAGCTTCCTCACCACATAATGGTTCCTGCATTAATTGAAACGCACAGTGACTCCAACTTCATCCTTCAAAAATGGCTAAATAAATACTATCAAATTTCTGAAATTCCCATTACCAGGTGGCACTGGAGAACCTTTGGATATCCTGTTGCTGAACATGAGTGAAATAATTCCCCACGCAATGACACTTCACCGGGAGAATTCCAATTTTATTGCTAAAAGCTGTGTGCTTATATAGAACTAAGGGGGAGATGGTATGGCTTAGATAAATGGCAGCAACCCGTTTATTGACAAGTTCTTTCAAATATCAGCTCCAGAGCCCAGGAATTAGTTCTCATTGGGGCTAAGGTTCCCCACAAGCGAGATTTGAAATTGGCGCTGGCGGGAGAGTTCACAAGGGCGGGAACTTTTTGCACCACTGCAGAAATGAAGAAGGTAGGAAGAAGAAGTCCTTAGGCGCCATGTTGGGGTTTTTCTCTGCGGTATGGCTGCCATTTATTCCTGTCCCAACATTCCACCCTTTTTGTTTTCTTAGGAAGTGGGGCGTCGTTTGTCAGATCTGGCTGCTTCCTGGTGTGTGGGGCTGGTGTGGGGCCTAGAAAGAGAAGTGGAGGAATGCTCAGGGGGCAGGTATGGGGATATCATGGCAGCCAGAAATAAAACCCAGTGGCTATAGACAGCTATTTTCATAGGGGTGAAGTCAATGAATGTTCCCTGAAGCCAAAAATGTCGATGGCATGGAACCAGTCCTGGATGGAAGAGATTGTTGGTATCAGCCACTGGTCCTGTAACAGAGACTCAAGGAAATACTGGAAGCGTTGCCTGGACATGGTGTCGCCAGCACCTGAAGAAGATCGGAGCGAATAAAAACAGAATGAAGATAAAAATTAAAGCAAATGTCAATTTTTGGCAGAAGTTCCATGTGGGGGGACTGACATAGAAGAGGCCAAGGGCCATGAGAAAGCTTAGAAGGTGGTAAAGACTATGAATCCAGGATGGCAGATTAAGAGGTTCTCCGAGCTCGTTGTCTCCCGCTGTCTAATACCCGTTGCATTCCATCGTGCCTGGTAGTGAGCTTCATCACTGAGTGAACTGTTCTCTTGGAGATGTTGGGGATTCATCGGTCATCAGAGGCTGGTAGTGACTAAGCAAAAGCTGGTTGAAAGTTTGATTAGGAATTTTATGCAGTTGGGTTTGAAGGCACTTCATTATGCAGGGCAAGAGAGCACAAAAAAGGAGCATCCAAATAAGGGGACCCAAGATATGTAGTAAGTACATGGCAAGATAGGATTGGAAGAACCCCGTTATGGGATTGGAGGAGGTAGGTTTGAGCAATTGGGTCGATAATTCCTGCAATTTAACAACATTTTTTTTTATTAGCCCAGATTCATTAACATAATAGCAAAATTCCTCTCTGAGGAATAGGCATGTAACCCCTTTTTCTGCAGTGAGAAGATCAATTGCACTTTGGTTCTGTAAAGCCACTTGTGCCAATGAAGTAACCTGCTGCTGCAAGGAACCCAGAGACTCAGCCATGGTATTGAGTGTTTCCTGCAGTTTTTGTTGAAGGTCATTGGATCCCATAGAGCATGACCTATAGCTCCACCAGAGAGTCTGAGACCCGTCACTGAGGTTGTTAAAATGAGGCCTACCAGAACCGGCAGAAAGACTACCCTACGGGTGCGGGAAGGTAGGGCCAACTGTCAGAATTCGGTGGGAGTATACAAAGATAGCTGAGGAACTACAGTAACCAAGAAACAGGCGCCAGAGACATTGATGGTTGAGGTACTTAAAGAACCATTACACCAGAGGAAATGTCCAGGTTGCATAAACACAGGGCTCTATGGAGTGCTGTAGCTCAAGGAACAAATGGGTAAAGGATTCATTATTGGCAGGTGGAAACAGATGAAAGGAATTAATGTATTGGTGGAATAACTTTCCCACAGTGGGATACGTGTCACATGTAGGGGTTGTCCTTTTTAGAGAAATTGTAGGGTTTTGCTGGAATATTTCCTGCCGCTAATGGGACTGCTGCTAGAAGTGGACGACTAAGTGAAGCACAGAGAAAGCACTGAGAAGTAGGCACAGAAAGAGGGGTGGAGTTTAATAATCAAAAAGTTTGGTGTGGCAAATTGAGCCATGTGGGAGGGGGACCTGAGAGGGTTGAAGGCTCTGAATCCTTTTTGGATGAGCTATGGATATGATCTCGAAGTTTTGATTCTGAGTCCTTAATGTGTTCGACTACCTGGATGGTTGCCTTAGGTTGCGTAATCAGGGTGCGGCCAATAGTCATCCACCCTGTGGGTCTGACTGAGGTTGTCCGAGCATAGACAGCAAACTCAACATAGCCCCATCGTTTGGCCTTGGGGTCAGGTTTATCTAAAGTATACCATCCATTGTTACTGGATGAAGAGCCTTTATGCCACTTTATGTAACTAGAAGTCCACCCTTCAGGGTAACCAAATGAGTGGTAAGAATAGCTACCACGTTCATCATGGAACATGCATGACCAATAGGGGCACCCATTATATATCTCAGGCCACCAATGACAATAGTCTTTTGTTTGATCAAAAAGGAAGCAAATGAAAGGCCAGTTCCAGCTACCAGGGACGAAGGTCCTTGAAGGTGACAATTTTAGGGAAATAGAGGTGCAGTTGTGGATGAAGCAAGTAGTTGCATCCACTGCGCAGACCTTCTGCATGCCATGTTCTGAGTATCGTTCCCAAAAAGTGAATAAATGCATGGTAGGTGAGGAGGGTAAAGACCAGTCCTGACAGAGCACAGAAAATAAGCAGAGCACAAAAATCAAGCAGTTAGAGAAGACTAGGGTGTTGGGAGAGCTCATTGTGCCTTCTTTAAGAGGAATTGGGCTGCAAGGAAAACCGTGTGAGCCACAACTAAAATGGGTGAGATGGGTGTGGAGAGCAGGAGTAAAGGGGAGGTTCAGTAGGTGATTCTTGGAGTTCCTCTGGGGTGGCCCTGTCTTCAGCAGGTGGGGCCTCCTGGTGATGTGGCTTCAACCTAGACATGTGAATCCAGGGAGTGAGACAGTTGTCTGGTAAGGAGAGTTTGGCGGCGGTAAGGGTAAAGAGAATGACAGGATAGGGGCCTTCCCATTTTGCGGCAAGAGTCCCTTTCTCCTCTGGGGTATTATAATAGACTAGACTAACAGGTGTTAAGGGAGGAGTGTTTGGAGAGGAGACTGGGTCCGGAAGAAGCCAGTCCTGATATTTCCAGAGTTCCGAGCGGAGATGGAGCAAGAGAGGCAAAGACAAATCTCGGGTGAGAGGTCCTTGTGAAATGACCAACCCAGGGGTTATAAGAGGTCTTCCATACATTATCTCAAAAGGAGACAGTAAAGACGGTTTCTTAGGGAGAGCTCTGATTCGAAGCAAAGCCAAGGGAAGGAGTTTGAAACAGTCTATGTTTAATTCCATTGTCAATTTGGTAAGGACTTCCTTTAGAGTACGATTTACCCTTTCCACTTTCCCTGAAGCCTGGGGGAAATATGGACAGTTGAAATGCCACTTGAAGGAGAGGGCTTGAGAGACCTTTTGTGTGATCCTAGAAGTAAACTCAGGGCCATTGTCATATTGTAGGGAAGTGGGCATACCAAACCTGGGGATGATGTCTGTCAGTAAGATTGAAGCTACAGTGGAAGCCTTTTTATTGGAAGTGGGAAATGCCTCAACCCAACCAGAGAAAGTGTCCACAAAGACAAGGAGGTATTTAGTGCGCCATACTGTGGGCATGTTGGTGAAGTCTACCTGCCAGTCAGCAGCGGGAATGTGTCCCCGGGCTTGGTGGAAAGGGAAAGGTTTGGGCCTTAAAGGAGTATGAGGGTTGGTCCGCTGACAGATCTGACAATTAGAGGCTATATTCTGTAGCATGGCTTGTCAGAGGGGGTGAGGGAAAAGAAACTCTGTAAAAAGAGGGTCAAAGACTGAGAATTGGAAAGGAATAGAGTATGAAGGAACTTGAAAAGATTCTTGTTCTTACTGAAAGACGTAGGGGCTTCAGATGAGCTGTCTAAAGTGGCCATTATATGTCCCCCATGGAGGCCATAATTGAAAGTGGTAGCAGCCATTCGTGCCGCCTGGTCAGCTTTGGCATTGCCCTCAGTGATAAGAGAGCCATCCTTCTGATGGGACCTACAATGGACAACTCCCAACTGGGTGGGTAAGTGGCCTCTATTAGATTGGTTATAAAAGCTGAATTAGTGATCGCATTACCTTTGGTGGTAAGTAGGCCTCGCTACTTTCAAATATCAGCATGGGATAATAAGATATGGAAGACATATTTTGAATCAGTTTAGAGGGTGAGGGATTTGCCTTGTGCTAGAAGGCAGGCACGAGTGGATGCTATAAGTTCAGCCTACTTGTCTGTAGTTCCTGAAGGCAAAACTTTGGCCTCTATAATCTCAGTGGCTGAAAATACAGCGTATCCAGAGTAATGAGTTCCGTTCTCCCTAAAGGAACTGCTGTCAGTAAACCAGATAAGGTCAGGCTTGCTGAGTGGTCTCTCAGAAATGGAAGAATGACAGGGGAGGAAATCATCTAAGGTTTCCAAGCAATTATGAGTTGGTATGTGAGACATGGGAGTCATTGGGAGCAGTGAGGCAGGGTTCAGTGCAGAGCAGGGGAGGAAAATAATATTAGGGTTTTCCAGAAAGGAAGTGAGGGGCGACAGAAATCTGGATGTAGGGAGAGTTTGAAGGCCCTTTTAAGCTAAAAGATCCTTCAAGTGATGTGGGGAGTGGATAGTTCAAGGGGCCCCAAAAGTCAGATTAGAGGCTTCTTTGGGTAAAATTTGTCCAGTAGCCAGAGCTCTTAAGCAAGGGGCCCACCCACGGATGGTAGGGTCTAGTTGCTTGGACAAATATGACACAGGTGCAAATGTACACCCATAGTTTTGACCTAAGACCCCAAGTGCTTGCCCCCCTTTTTCATGGACATATAGATGAAATGTTCTTGAAAGATCTGGAAGGTGAAGGGCAGGTGCCTTTAAGAGGAGTTGCTGAAGCCTGCGGAAGTGGTAGATGGGAAAGGAGGCAAGAGATTCACTAGGGGTTCCTTTGCTAGGTCATACAGGGGTTTGGAGAGAAGAGAATAATTTGGGATCCAGGCCCTAAAATAACCTGCTAATCCTAGGAATGATAGTATTTTGGCTTTCGTATAGGGCACTGAAAGATCACAGAGGAGTTGCCTCCTATCCAGTGTTATTTCCTTTTTCCCGGGTGTAAGGCAAAAACCAAGATAGGTGACCGAAGACTGGGAAACCTGGGCCTTGTGGGGAGACTCCCTATATCCCTTGTCTTCTAGGAATTTATGAAGCTGAGCGGTGTGGGATTGAGAGTGTTCCAGAAAGACTACATAGAAGAAGGTCATAGACATATTGAAGTAGAGTAGAGTCAGGACAGGTCAGGTGAAAGGATGTGAGGTCCTGGGCAAGAAATTGGCCAAAGAGATGGGGGCTATCCCTGAATCCCTGTGGGAGGACAGTCCAGGTAAGCTGATGAGAATGGCGGGTGTGAGAGTCAGTCCATGAAAAAGCAAAGATATCCTGAGATTCTGAGAACAGGGGAATAGAAAAGAATGCATCTTTTAAATCTAGGACTGAGAAGTGAGTAGTAGTGGCATGGATCTGAGAGAGGAGGGTGTAAGGGTTGGGCACTAGCGGGTGGATGGGGTCCACAGAGGAGTTGACAAGGCGAAGTTCTTGAACCAGCCTGTAGGACACGTTAGGTTTCTTAACTGCCAGAATGGGTGTGTTGAAAGGAGAGTGTGTAGGCCTAAGATACCCCTTTCATAATAAATCCTGGATGATGGGTTCTAATCCAAGGAGAAATGTGGTTGTGAGTGGATATTGTGGTTGACTAACATATCTTGAAGGGTCCCGTAAGACAATATGAATAGAACTGCATTTAGCCATAAAGGGTGTAATTGTGTCCCAAACCTCAGGGTTAAATGGTTTAGATAGTCGTGGGAGAGTGCATGAAGGAGGTGTATCTGCCCCTAGGAATATTATGAGGAAATGAGAGGTAGGAGAGGTGTGGGTTGATAAGTGAATGGTGACTTTTAATAGTGAGAGTATGTCCCTTCCCAGAAAGGGAATGGGGCAATGGCTCATAACAAGAAAGGAGTGAGTGAAGGACAAAAGGGATCGCTGCATATAACATGATGGGGGGGGTTTGAGGAAAAATCTTTTTACCTCCTACCCTGACAATAGGAGTTTTTGAGGGTGTGGTAGGACCCTAATACTCCCTCAAAATCGAAAAAGACCAGTATCCAAGAGGAAGTTAATGAAGGGTCCATCCACCAGGAAGGTGACCCTAGGCTCTTGATTCTTGATGGTAATAGTCTGGAGGGAAGGCCCAGGACTCCATCAATCCTCCTCTGCCAAGCCCAGGTGAGGCTGGGGTTGCTGGGCAGCAGACCAACCTTCCTTCTGGGTTGTTGGGCAGTCTGCCCCCCAGTGTCCACTTTGATGGCATTTTGCGCAGGGGTTGTAGGGTGTCCTCGGCGAAGAACAATTCCTGGTCCAATGTCCCTCCTTACCTCATTTGAAGCAAGCTCCAGGGGGGGTCATATTGGGACAGCATGGTGATGGCCTTCTCTGAATGAGCTGGGCCAACATTTGGAATTTGGCATTTTCAGCCCTCTGCCTACGGAATTCACTTTCATCCTCTCTACCATGAAAAACCTTGAAAGTGACAGTGAGGATTTTGGTCTGAGGAGTAGCAGGGCCCTGTTCAGACTTTTTAAGCTTGGCTTTAATGTAAGGGTAGCTTTGGGCCAGAATATATGTCATTAAGACATGACGGCCATCAGGGGTTTCTGGGTCGAGGTTTGTGTACTGCTGAAGGGACTTGGTTAGTCTATCCAGGAATTCTGAAGGTGTTTCCTCCTTCCTTTGAATGACCTCCTGCATCTTTTGAAAGTTAACAGCCTTGCGGGTGGACTTTTTCAGTCCCGCCAAGAGGCAGGATGTAAAAAGGTCACTAGACTGTAAGCCCATAGGGGATCCTGCTCTGGGACAGCATGAGGGCCTGTGGGTGGTTATGATTGGTCCTATGATTTTCATCAGCATGGGCTTGGGCTAGCTCCCAGAACCATTGCCTTTCCTTGGGGAGAAGTTTATTGGCCAAGAGCATGTAGATGTCATGATGAGTGAGGCTATATGCTTGCAGTACCCATTGAAACTCCCGAATGTAAGTGGTGGGGTCAGTGGTGAAAGAGCCTAACTTCCTCTCTAGCTGAGTAATGTCCGACATGGAGAAGGGCACGTGGACTCTGATGACACCCTTGGGACCAGCTACCTCACGAAGGGGTGCGATTGTCTTGGGCGTGGGAAGGAGTCCCTTAGACCTGATAACAGGAGGACTGAAAGAGGCAGGCGGTGGACAGGAAGGAGAGGGAGGGGAAGGGAATGTCTCTGTGGAAGAGGAGGAGGTGGAGCAGGCAGAAGAGTGGGGAAGGGAGGGGGATGAAATGGAAGGTTGAGGATCCGTGGAATCAGGCAGAGGAAGAGGAGGATTTTGCGGGAGAGAAGGGTCAGTTGGGGCTGGGGGATAAGGTGGGGGTTGATCTGCTGGGTCGAATGAGGAAGAATCTGCGAAGTCAGGAGTAGAACAAGGGGAAGAGAGGGGTTTGCAAGCAAGAAGGACCTGAGAGGGAGGGCAGGAGGAGCAGAGACAGGGTGCTGTGCGAGAAGGCTAAAACATTCAATACAGGGAATCTCACTCCACTTTTTCAGATGCTGGCAGTAATTAAAAAGGTCCAAGAGGAGGTTTGGATCTAAGGAGCCTTCTGGAGGCCAATGATTGCCATTATCCAGTGGATATGTAGGCCAATCTTGGGTACAGAATTTGATTAGAAGTTTGGGCTTGATGTCTGGTGTGAGGGAGAGTGTGGCCAGATTTTTTATTAAACTTTTGAGAGGTGAGGTTTCAGGTACAGATAAAGAGGTGTCCACAGTCACAGGGAGAGATGGAAGAGAGAGAGAGAGAGAGAGAGAGAGAGAGAGAGAGAGAGAGAGAGAGAGAGAATAAGTGTAAGCAAGAGAGACAAAGAGAAAACCCGGCCTGGAACGGACTCTGGGAAGCGCTCAGGGCGAATGGGGGTCAGGTGGGCATCCCCAAAATGACCAGCCATCATGAGGAAATACAGAGGGCACTACCTGATCGTCACCAGTGAAGTGCGATCTGTGAGACCCAATGGGTTCGGAGCCACGGGCAACCTGACATCAGGAAAGTTTTCGAACGCAGCAGAAGAAGTAAGTAATGAAAACAGAACTCCGGCTCCAGCAGAATGCAGTTCCAGGATGGGAGTTCAGTTTTCCCCGAGCAGAGAGGCAGCTTCAGCCAGACACAGCAGGCCCGCAGGAAACAGCAACTCTAGCCAGCAGCGGCAGCAGCAGCAGAGGAGGAAAAACCACAGAGCCTCTCATGTAAACTCAGAAGCCTCACACCCCAAAGGGAAACGGATCACCAGAGGGTCCACTGCAACCAGTAAAGGTCTTAGTGGGAGGAATTCCCTCCCCCCTACCAGGCGTCTAGAGTGTGACAGACGATCATGGTCACAAAGCCAGCGGTAGCCTGAAGGGAGTTGGCGAGCCGGGGTCAGGGGAGGCTTACATACAACAAATCAGTGGTGAGTGCAGGAAGCCTGCGTCTGAAAAGAGCAGACCAGGGCAGAGTGCCACGGTGGAGCAGTGGACGGGGCTCTTGTTGGAAAGAGCTCACCCATATCCTCACACGGGGCACCAGAATGAAAGAACTCCCCACGCAAAGGCACTTCACCGGGAGAATTCCAATTTTATTGCAAAAAGCTGTGTGCTTATATAGAACTAAGGAGGAGATTGGAGGGCTTAGATAAATGGCAGGCAATCCGTTTATTGGCAAGTTCTTTCAGATATCAGCTCCGGAGCCTAGGAATTAGTTCTTATTGGGGCTAAGATTCCCGGCCAGCAAGGTTTGAAATTGGCGCCAGCAGAAGAGTTCACACGGGCGGGAACATTTCGCACCACTGCAGAAAAGAAGAATGTAGGAAGAAGAAGTGCTTAGGCGCCATGTTGGTTTTTTTTTTCTGGGGTATGGCTGCCGTTTATACTTTTCCCAACAATGAGTATACCAGACAGTGCCTTGATTGACTGGTTTTTATGAAAATGGTGTTTAACAGAGATGCCAGAAAGTTGGATCCTGCTGATTAGTGGGCCAAGAGCAAAGGTGGGCATGTGTGTGATAAAACATCAGTGGTGGGACCATGTGGATATGCCATTGGCTTCCAAATGGCTTGTGACTGACATGGTGAAGCCAGCAGACCCTTATATGTAAAGGTATCTTGTTACATGGAGAGGATTCAGGACATTGTTCAGAATCAGGTTGCTATGTTCAAGAGGGCAAGCTATGTGGAATAGAAGCCTGGTTCTTTTATTCTCCTACAGACCCTGACCCACCACATGTGACAGAAATCCCTCACACACTGTGTCCCCGTTGAACTCCTTGTATTTCATGAAGCAAATACCAAACTTCCAGTGCAGCACCAAGAAACACCACGAAAATAGAGGATGACCATATGGCTTCATAGTCCACACTAGAGACATTTAGCCCCAGGGGGCCACAGTTTACCTTCAAAGGGAGAATTCAGCACTGGTGTCTCATGTTCATTGGAAAATAAGAAACCATGTCCTCCAGGTCACATAGATGCCCAGGTTTATGGTTTCACTAGAAAGGAAGCTAAAGCACGTGACAACAACATATATTTCAAGTGCCCAACCTCACAGGCAGTATCTCAAGAAGTCTCTAGGACAACAGACCTCCATGTTTTTGAAGTGTTTACCCTGTCCCTTACTTTTGGAAACTCCTCTAACACTTCCAAGGTTGTGAACTCCTGATCGCATTCCATTCCAGATATGTATTCATGGATTTTCTAACTCTTCTCCTCTAATTGTGTCTTACATGGGGTGAAGGTGTTGTCAAGGTATTGTTCTGGATGAGAGTGGGAAGATTTTTGTGTAGCACATATTTACATACACATTGGATTCATTTTCCAATTTTCCATTCGAAATACTGAATCCCTGTCAGTAACCCATACCCTAATAGACTCTGACTACTAATCCTAATATGATGGAGACAAATAACCCAAACATAATATTAATACAAGCAGTTCAGAGGAGGCATGGTGTATAGTTGGTCTTGCCTTTTGCATGATATAGTGTAGGAGTTATAAATCTTCTCAATTGTTTGTTGAAATAGTACTCCATGTGTTTTTAAAGTTAACACATATGTGAATTTCTGTCTCCTTTTTTCTGTAGCCAATTCAGCACATGTATTTTTATATGCACATAAAAAATCCTACCTGGTATCACACGTACATTTTTGTGAGGTGGCTAACTTAGCAGAAACAAAGTATGAGAAGAGATCACCCCTCCTAAACGCTTTTGGAACTGAAAATTCAAACTATGAGTGAGATTTTTAGTTGAACAACATTATACATAAATCCATGTTCAGTAAAATTAATATTTTTGGATCGGTGGATGATATATATTTCACGATGAATTTTGATTGGCATATATATTGCTACTTTCTAATGTTTCTCTGTGAGATATATATATATATATATATATATTGTCTAGATTTTTCCAAATATAAAATATATGTGTCCTATTATACACTCCCTAAATAATTCACTCATGCTCATGTATGTGGTTTTATAATCAAATTTTCATACGATTATTTTCAGAAATATTCATCCACCTGAAATACATATTTGTTTTCTAGTACTGAAAACTCACTTCACTGAATGGTGCAAACAAATCCTTATATTTCTACTGTAACTGACCCAATTTAACATCAATGCAAGTAGATTCCAAAGGGGCATGATGTGTATTTTGATGTTCATTTTTATTTAACACTGGTACATTACTATTTCTTCAGTTTTTGTACATCATAGTATATACATTTCATCCACAAGTTCACAAATTTAAAGACATTTGAAACACATTCAATCACTTCCTGCTTCAGTACACATGTATTCCTCCTTGCTTTTGACTGGTTATTTATTGAGACTTCTTTCCAAACACATTATTTTCGATTTCCATAATCAATTTTGAAGCAAAACTCACACACACTTTATGATAAACCACAACCCTAATATTACCATTAGATGTATAACTGGTTGGAATGAATGTATGTATGTCAATATGACATTTCCTGTGTATTTTCAGATATCAATTTATTCCAATTTCTAAAGTTGGAATCAGTTATATTATATATTCACACATGGTACACCTATTTGTGCCCCCAATACTAATTTATATCTCTTCTAAATATTGCTCCCAGAAATGGTGCAAGAAAGACTCATGTCACCTGATCTACATATATATTCTGTCAACAAAATGCAAAGTCACACTTACAATTGTACCAAAGCCTAAATGGAATGTGAGTATGGATTATGAAAATCACCCATGTCCAGGTTGCCTAATGCTCTCAAATGTCAATCCTATTGGTGACTAAATATTTGTTTCTTCCTAAGATTATGTATTCAACCTCAAGCCTGTTGAAAATGTCTAATCCTATCAATCACTTCATCATTTGCCTGATTTCCTAATGTCTCTAATGATATCTGCTTTCCTACATATTTTCCCCAGTTCATCATTGTGACTGACTCTTCACATGTGCTGACATTTACATTTTCTGTCTACCTGAAACCCTATTGCTAAAGAACTTTTTGTCCAAATCCTATACTCACTCTTTTTTTCTAATCCTACCAACTATCTTCCTAATCCTACCAACTATCCTTTTTTGACTGGATGTTCTCTTCGACATTCAATTATCCAAGGTACAAGGTCCTATGCCATAATGTATAGATTTATCTGAGACACATGTGCACAACATAATTCCGAGTGAAGTATCCCAATCAAGGATCCAATGCCCTTTTGGGCTTCAAATCTTACCTAGATTTGTGTTTTCATACATATATTTCACCTCTATATATCCTTATAAATATTGCAGGTTCCCAATACCATTATTCATGCAGCAGAATGATTCCTAACCCAAATCAAACATGTTATTAACCCTAACCATACTTTGTTTCCTCAATCTAACTTTACAGAAAAGCAAGGACAGAGTTGGTCTTATATAGAAATGTAAGAGATCTTCCACCTGCTGAGAACCTCAAAGGTCCATGCAGAAGTGAACCCTGGGGAAGATATAGAAAGCTATGAAGGACCTGAGAGAGCAAAAGTCATCTTTCATGACAAAAAAAAAAAAAAAACAGGTCAGGATGAAGGGGTGTGTCTGAAGCAGTCTATCTCTTCTTAATGTAGAGAAGATGGACCAAACCAGGCCTGTGTGGAGAGCTGTTCACGGGTGCCTATGTTTGATATACCATTCTTACTTGTGAAAGTGTCACAGGAAGTAGGGGCAGCCTCCATCTATTGGGACACTTGGAAGCAACTGTTAGGACAAAGAGGTTGCCAAGGCAGTGACCTCATTCAGTTCCTGAAGGAAGTGACCTATATCATTTTCTTGGTGATGGAACTCTCTGAACTTGGGATCCAGGATGCCAGGCACCCAGAGGCATTCCCAGTCACAGTCCCAGTGGCCACACATGTTTGGATTTACCAAGGACAGAATCGGTCTTTCTTGGTAACTACTGATGTGAGGATGGCCAAATTCCAGGAGAGCTCTGAAGAGGGGTCTTTCCTGAGAAAGCAGGTAGTGTCTCACTACTGAACTGAAACCCACAGTGCCTCCAACTTCATCCATGAAAAATGGCTAGATAAATACAATAAAATTTTTTAAATTCCCTTAACCAGGTGGCACTGGAGAACCTTTGGATGTCTTTTTCCTGGTCATGAGTGTACAAGAGAATGCCATGATTGACGGTATTTCATGAAAATGGTGTAGAACAAAGATGCCAGTAAGTTGGACCCTGCTGAGTAGTGGGCCTTTCGCAGTGGTGGGCAGGTGTGTGATAATACAGCTGTGGTGTGGCCAGGAGGATTTTCCATTGCCTTCAAAATGGCTTGTGACTGATATGGTGCAGCCAGCAGACCCTTCTTGTTATATGGAGAGGTTTCCGGGCAAAGTTCAGAGTCAGATTTCTATGGACAAAGGGGCAAGCTTTGTGAGATAGAAGCCTGGTTGTTGCATTCTCCTGCAGACCCTGACCCACCACAAGTGACAGAACTCCCTCTAATACTGGGTCCCAGTTTAACTCATTGTATTTCATGAAGCAAATACCAAACTACCAGTGCAGCAGCAAGAAACACCACGAAAAGTGGAGGATTACCAAATGGCTTCACAGTTCACACGGGGAGACACTTAGCACCAAGTGGCCACAGTTTACCTACAAATAGAATATTCAGCACTGCTGCCTCATGTTCATTAGAATACAAGAAACCATGTCCTCCAGGTCACGTAGATGCAGACCCAGCTTTTATGGTGTCACTAGAAAGGAAGCTAAATCTCCTTGCAACAACATATATTTCAAGTGCCCAAACTCAGAGGAAGTTTCTCAAGAAGTCTTTAGGCCGGCAGAGCTCCATGTTTTTGGAGTGTTTACCTGTTAGACCAGGACGCTAGAAAAGACCACTGACTCAAATTAAAATCAAATAAAATTAAGCTTATTATTTCCACCGGCCATGCTGCCTCTCCCTCCCAAAACGAAGGGAACAAGATAGCAACCCCAGCTTTCCTACAGCCCAGCTTTATAGCCCAGAAAGTTACACAAAAGGGGGGTTACAGATAACAGAACTCTGATAAACATCACACTAAAGGTAGTTTACAATTTTTTTGCTGTCCCTACATGAGAATTCATGAGGACCATTAGAGCCTCAGAGAGGGTTGTTGTCTTGCCAGAGAAGGCAAATATTTATGATGTGTCACTAAAGTTTCAGAGAGGGCTGCTATCTGGTCAGAGAGCCAGGCATGTGTGAGTTCAAGGCGCGGGCAGGCATTCCACGCAGGTTCAGAATTTGAAGTAATTAATGGTAAAGCCAAAATTATCTTTTCATGGCTTTGTGGCATGATGGCTCCCAATTTTAATAAAAGATCAGGTTGGGTCTACAATTCCCCCCTTTTCTCTGTGTCCCTTTCAAATCTTTGAGAGATTATGGGAAGAGCACTGAGGAAATTTTAATCCCTCAGGTAAGAGTCTCCAATTTTTTAGAACTCACCCAAAACCGATCTCGCTGATTTTACCCTTCTTAATTACTTATATTGATAGTCTATTTATCTTTCTCTCCATTGTTGTAAGAAGAGTGGCATCACTAATTTTTTCTTCTTCTGTCCTGAGACAGGGTGACGTAAGTGGGCTCGGCGTGAGGGACATGAGTTGCCTATTAGAAGTCAGTTGAGAGACATGAGTTGCCTTTTAGAAGTCAGTTCGGTTTGAAGTCAGGTTGGGGAAGAACAGGTTGTAAAGTCATCTGTGAATGGGTTCTTCTATGAGTGAAACAAAAACCATGAGTACTGGATAAATGTTGCAGCAGCTAGAACATGTCACTGTATAGACATTCCCTCACCAGTCTTTAATATCCCCAGTTATCAGGACTGTCAACTTAATATTTAACTTTAAGTGTTACAGTTGGCCCTCCCAATAAGACACAGTTTAATAATTTAATGTCATCTGATCTTGTAAAATCCTTTTACTAGTATGACCTCTGCGTCTAATAGAGAAACCTTTAATTCTGTTACTCAGGGCTGGATAATCGTACTAGCAAACACCAAGCCTACCTTTGTAGGTTAGGAATATCTGTAGGTCTTAAACTGAAAACTTCTGCCTGTGGCAGCTCTTCTTGATAGTCTCTTTTTATAAGTATTAGGCATTCCTGTGTGAGAATCCTTCTTTGTAGCCTCCAGTCTTACTTGTTTTGGGAGGATAAGATAAAGTGCATACCTTAAAATTTTATTATTATTATTATTATTATTATTATTATTATTATTATTATTATTATTTAATATGCCCAGGAGTGGCTGTATTTTGGTCTTAACTGTCTTTGCTAAGTGTTTAAGATGAAGCAGTCAAACTGACTTTTGTTTCCATCTATTGTTAACAGTCAGCTGACCTTTTATGGGAGTCAATTCTGGGGAAACTTGAGAAGAGATTCTCAGTTCTGCTAGTGCCATTTGCGCTAGGTGGGTCCAGGTCTTGCTTGACCATTTGGCTTCCCTCAGAAGCATCATGGATGTCTCCTTTCTATGATGACTCTCCTCTTTGTAACAAATGCACTGATTGGCTTTCTGTTCTCCAGTGGTCTCATTAATCTCCCTGATCAGGAGGTTATGTGGCTCAGAGTTGCAAAGCTCTTTAGAGAAGTCCCCTGTTCCCTGGATTCAGACTGACTCAGAGGGCAAGAGCCAAATATTGGTTTTCTTGGCCCTTTTCATTTAACATTAATTTTAAATCCTAATCTTAAACATCCAGCAAATAAATTTTAACAGCCTTATATTAAGAGTACTGGGCTTTAATGTCTATAACTTTATACTTACCTTTTTATTAATTGGGATCTGTATTATTCTGTCTGTATTGTAGTTGATGACTTATTATCTTGAATAAACCCATGTTGTGTTCTTATAGCAACGCATTTGTAAAACACTAACAGGGAATCTTTAGATCACTTATAAGAAAATTTCAAACTAAAATTAACAAAAGTAAAAATACTTAGTTCGTGTAATATCTTCCCTGAATTTTTTGGCTGAGTTATACATTATATCCCCTGTTTGAGATCCTAGGAATATTGACAATAAAAAAAAAAACTTTTTAACATAACTTTAAAGAAATATTATCTGACCTACATGTTTCATAGTCATTCTCACATGTAGTAAGATGGGACACACAGCCTTATCTCAGGTAAGGCAGGGCTCTTTATAAATCTTAAGTATTTTAATTCTAAAGCTGATCTTTATTTTTAAATATCTTTTGATAAAGTTTACATAAATTGTTTGAGGTCACATGAACATTAGCTAACACCATATGATATCACATTTAAAACATGAATTAAAGAAAGGCTGAAAGTTTTTAACCTTTACAAAGATTAGGCTCTAATTAACTTAAAAATACATTTAAATTGTTCCCCAATGTAAAAAGTAACATAAAAATTTACATATCTTATTGATAACAGGTAAATAAATCCACAATATATTTTTTACCACACAACTTCAGAGCACCAGCTTGATATAATGCTCTTTTAAGGTTTCTACCATACAGACTTGCATACCTGTAAGATATGAAAACATTAATAGCATAACAATTACATTTATGTTTCTACATTAATCAAGTTTGGCTTTTAAAGAAATGGCAGTACAGTGCTCTAAAATAACAGTTCTTATTTAATCAGTTGTTTAATTTTTATGGTTGCTTGCTCTAGAAAACATAAATCTTAATAAACTCAATGTTATGGGTAAACTTATGTTTTAAGAAATTTTTGCCTCATTAACACATGACTGATTTTTACAATCTTATACAGAGTTTACTAAAAAAAATACAGATCTTAGTAAATCAATCAGATATCTAACTAAAGTACTCATGAATGAGTAATCCCATATCAAATTTACTTTACTTATTTATCAAAAATTTAGAGAAACGTATTGAACAGTGTAAACCATTTTTATGTTGAAGGAAAGGTACTAGAGCCAAGGCATATTAGACATTTTGTAGATGTTAATATTTTGTTAGATGTTTGAACACCTAGAAAACTTTGTAAGCTTAAATTTAAAGACATTTGTTTTTATCTCTTTATCCAATTTAAATTGAAACATTTAAATCACGTGAATTAAAGATCTTTGGATCCACTTTTTAAAATTTGTTTTTATGAGCGCTTTATTTTATGAGCACTCCTTATATATGTTAATTTATGTATCATATATATGATATACGGACATATGTATATATAGACATACAACACATAACAAAATTGTGCACACATAATAATAGTAAAGGCCTCGTAGCATTTCGCAGGTGAAATCTTTATTGCAATGTTTCAAGAAGTCCACAGTTGGTCAAAGATAGAACTGATCAGAAAAACATTAACCTAGGTCTGTATGCTCAAAATCATGAGGTCAAAAAACATAAAGTATCTCAGAAAAAAATAAGAGTCCTAGAAAAAATGACTTGCCAGCAATTAGAAAATACCATACAATTTACCTTTTTTTCCCTTAGATCTCAAATCAGTCTCCTACAAAGCTTGCAGGCTTCTTTCATTTGCATTTCAACATAAGTCATGGCTGAGGTCTGGAAGGAGCAGGAAAAAAACTGCTATTCTGAACAGACATCTCAGGACTAAGGCATTTTAACCATAATTTTCAGGTTCGGATGTTGAAAATTATGATACAAGTTTAAGATACAATTCACAAAATTTTATATCTTTACATCTTGTTTGGTCAACAGACACCATACTATGATTTACTATCCATGTCCAAATTAATGCACTGGTACACACAGTGACATTTTCCCAGGCTACCCAATTCAAAATTGGTGAAAAAAAAAGACTGTATGATTGGGAAGTTTCTTGCCAACTTGGAAGTAGAGTTCTTCAGTTATCCATTGTAAGTATTTAAGTTCTCTGGCATGAATTATCTGAAATCATAAACTAAACAATTACCTAAACCCGACTTTTAACTGCAAGATTGTGCAATGCTTCAAAAACCCATTCAGATACCAGATTGTTAAAATAAAACATCATCATTTCGACACACATTCAGCTAAGAACATTCCCAAAAAACAATTTATAATATCAACACATTATTGCACATGCCTAAAAGGGCCAGAAAGAAAGACACAATACAGACCAAAAGGAGGTCCAGACTATGGGTGTCAGAGAGAACCCTTTAAACCAGAGCAGATAAGAGAAAAATCTCATACACCAGTGGGACCATAGCTGTCCCCACAAGGGGACCAGATGTTTTCACAGAGGGGCAACCTGAAATGTAAAATAAAGTGTCTCCATGGTGATTTTACTGCATTTAGTGTCACCTTTTTCTTTTTCTCTTTTTTTAACAAGACAGAGGTGGCATAATCCTTACAGTGCAGGGAAGGAAGGAGGTAATTCCCTGAATCAACAGGGCTTTGGCAGCTGCTGGGAGTCCCTCAGTTTCTCCTTTTACATACAGGATTAGCTCCTCTGATTCAGTTCCACACCAAGCATGCTCTATCTCCTAACATTTCAGTAGATAGGTCTCACAAAGTTCCGGGGCGGAGGGGGGGTACAAGATTTGTAACTTAAAGTTTGGTTCCTGACCTTGAAGCCAATTAATACCAATTTAATAATGAGGACTGGGTTTTGAGAAAAAGAAAAAAGGAGGTTTATTGCTTGGCTAACAAAGGAGAAACACAGGGGACTCTGCCAAAGTTGTGACTCTCTTTATCTGGAGGGACAAGGGGTTTTAAAGGAGTTTCACTTGTTAACCTGGGAGATACTCTGTTCTTAGGTCCCCAGCAGGCATTTCCCTCTGCAATGGGTGTGCTCCAGGCAGCCAGCTAGGGGCTTCTATCATCCTGCTTCGCAAAGGGGGATAAAGTTCATTGCAGTTCCTTAAAACACAGTCCAAAGGGGTGTCAGGCTTACTCTCTTTATTTCTGATTTTCATGTCCAATATACTTAAGTTTTTACCACCAAAATCACACAACAAAACGAACAAAAACAAACAAACAAAAAAACAAAAAATAGAACACAGAACACAAATAAACAGAAACCCGGTGGCTAAACACAGAAACAGGGGAACAGTGCAACATCTTGCTAAAGCTCCAGGGTAGAAGCGCGTGCGTGCTCATCGCCACCTCTCTACAGTTCCAGAGGAATTCCCTACAGAACAGAACAGAGGACAGAATGATTCTCGTTACTGTTCTGCACAGAAGTATATGTGAGCCTCCCCGTGCCACATCTCTGTCATCAGAAGAGATCTCCCTTAACTGGATATCAGATGTTATAAAGGAGCCACTTACCTATGGAGGCCTCCTCCATCAGGTGCTTGCTAATAGTTTTAGTGCAGAGGTTCACTGTAGTGCTCCCTGGACTAAAGGCTCTTTTCCAAATATAAAGAAGATGGACCAAATCAGGCCTTCGTGGAGAGCGGTTCCTTGGTGCCTATGGTTGATATACCATTCTAATTTGTGAAAGTGCCACAGAAAATAGGGTAAGCCTCCTTCTCATGGTACGCTTGAAAGCAACTGTTTGGATAAAGTGGTTGCCAAGGCAGAGACCTAATTCAGTTCCTGAAGGATGAGACCTCACCTCAATCCCTTGGTAATGGAACTCTCTGAACTTGGGATCCAGGAAGCCAGGCACACAGAGTCAGTCTCAGTCCCAGTCCCAGTGTCTCACTTGCTTCAATTTAGCAAGGACAGAGTCAGTCTTTCTTGGTACCTACTGATGTGAGGATGGCCAAATGCCAGGAGTTCTCTGAAGAGGGGCCTTTCCTGAAAAAGCAGGTAGTGGCTCACAGCTGGCTCCTGAACACTTCACAAAGTTGGACAAGGAGACCAGATCTGAGACAGGACACGCCATATTGGGGGAACATAGTATGGCCCAGCAGTCAGAGGATACTCTGGAGAGTGAGAGACCTACTTGGGGAAGGAGGTGCCTTTGTGGGTGTAGATGTGTGTTTGTGGTTTTGTCTCATGTTCTGAGAATAGGCAGGAAAGTCGGTTTGTTTGGTTTGGAGTGAACTGTTTCTAGTAAGTTGTTTCACAAGGCGAGTGTTTCTATGTCTGTGTATCCCACAGTGTCCGTGCTTGTAGACATTAGAAAAGAGAATGCATCAATGGATGTTTCCTGTCAAGTAGAATGCTTCCCAGCATTCATCCTGCCCAATTTATGAATGCACTAGGGCTTGCCTTATCGATGGGCAACACCTGCTATTTTCCTAAGTTCATGTTTTCTTCCTGAAATCTAGCCACTCTCCAGAATAGGTTCATGCATTTGCATCCAGGATATGTACCACCTCCAACCACTGTGACATCGACATGTACTGGATAGCTGAAGAGAATGGCAAGCATCTCAGAAAAGTCAGATATCAGTGTGACCCGGAAAGTCTCAGTAGAGAAACCCTGCAAAGGGCCTTTTGATTACCTATTGTTCTGTTGCCCTGAATGTCAGGAAGTTCTTTGCCTCAGGCCATGCTTTTGTGAAGCCTGAAGAAAACAGTTTTCAAATGGAAATGAATGGGCATCACCTGTGGCTCTTTGCTTAAGTGCGTTGTAAAGGGATGTGTCTGAATCAGCCTCTTGGCACTGTGTGAGCCTGTGGCTTAGATTATCAGCACCTGATGGGTCTAAAGAAAGATCCCATGTGTGGATCCATAATCAAAATGGCCAAAAAATCAGTCATTGTTGATGAAGTCTCTCGCATTCCTCTGTAAGGTTCCTGACCTCCATCAAGTGAGAAAAGGGATCCATTGGGTCAATTGAGTTCTTCAAAGCCCTGCAGATGCTAGCCCATAGGTTCTTGGGTTTTCTTATGAATCCAATTCAAATAAAGACTCTAAACCCCACAGACAGTAGGCCTCAAATTGAAGAACAGAGCTGTATTAATGGCAGGCATATTTGATCACTCCTGGTTCACAGGAAGGGTGTCCAGGCCACTCTGACTTTTGGCAAATGAGGGGAAAGGGAGATTATTTGGGACACTGTCTTGTGCTGCGCCTCTCATGGAATCCTCCTGCCAGAAGTTATGATGAGTGTCTATTTGGAAGAAGATGAGTGCCATTTCGGAGTGTTTTGGTTTTAATTGTGGGCATTTGTGTGGCGGTTGGTAGAGATAATTGGGTCCACCTTGTCTTGAATTTTGGTGTGATTCCCCTTAGAGACTGTGTTTTGGAACTGACCTCTGAGAAGGTACAAGGTCCTGTGTCATTGTATATCCATAATTCTAGGACATCTCCACGGAATGTAATTCAAAGCTAAGTATACCAATCAAGGACCAAATGAACTTCTGGGCTTCAAATCTTACCTAGATTTCTGTTTTCATACTTATATTGAAAGGTTAATAAAATAGGTACTTGTCACGTCCTGTTTTTCTGTATGCTTAATAAAACACTGTTGAAATCTTGAGAACTGTTTGCTCTTCTTGTTCCCAGAATGTGCTGCCCCCAACTGCCAAACTGCAGAATGTACTCCATCAACCATTTGCACGCAAACCGCCCACTCGCCCTTAACCATCAATAAACTTCCCTCCCTGCCCTCTCCAAGGAAAATATATAAGCACTTCTTAAGCTGTTCTCAGGGCTCTCTGCTCTATTCAACTGATCTCTGAGCCCTTGCATGCCGGACTCCCAATAAACCCTTTGAGGTTGCATTAGACAGTCTCTTGGTGGTCTCTTCCAGCGACGCTCACCCGACCTTTACTTCTGGTGGCCCCAGCGAGATCCGGCAGCTGCAGATGAAAGACCCCCAATGGGCTCCTCTGGGGGTAAATAAGGCCCCTCTTTCTGGTTTCAGGATTCAGGTTAGGGTTTGACAAAATGGCTATTGGTAAAGAGCGTGAGCTCTCTCCCACGGTGGCAGACACACATGTCACAGAGCCACAGGCCATGTTCTTGTGAGATGGACTCGGGAAATCGAAGAACCATAGTCTCCTCGACTAAGTGATATTTTCTTTCAGATTTGGAATTGGCAGCCCATCAGGATTTGCCCGCTACTCAGTCCTGGTCTCAGTATTGGACGTCCATTGTCTGTCTTTATTGTCTTGTCTTGTCTGTGTCGTGTGTCTTTGCTTTCACTGTCTGTGTATATTTCATTATGGGACAGAGCACTTCAATGCCTCTGTCCCTGACCCTTAATCACTGGACCAAAGTCTGCTTAAGGGCTCAGATTATTTCTTTTTCATTAAAACACCAGACCTGGCAGATTCTGTGTCTCAGAATAACCCACCTTTGTAGTCGGATGGCCCCTAGAAAGATGTTTCTACTTCGCACTAATTTGAAAAGTCTGAGATATTGTCTTTCAGCCGGGGCCACATAGCCATCCAGATCAATAGCCATATATCTTAACTTGTCAGGACCTCTGCAAATCTCCTCCTCCATGGGTGAAGCCTTTCCTTGTCCCTGCACCCACTCCTACTCCTTCCCCTACGATTCTATCTCTCAAACTCTCTGCTCCTCAACCTCCACCCTCTGTTCTCCCTGAGTCTCAAGACTCTACTCGTCCTTATCCTCTGCCCTTGTCCCCCAACCCCCAAAACCCTGTAAGTAATTCCCCTGCTGCTTACTCAGCCTCTCCACCATTCGAGGAAGCCAGGATGGCCCAGCACCCTCCAGATGACTGTTGAATGGCACACACAGCCCCTCCTTCCCTAGAGGAAGCTGGCCCGGCTAAAAAAACTCAGAGAACTCGCCAACGTTTTCACACCTGCCTACTTGGGATGACTGCCAACAACTCCTAGGGACTCTCTTCACGACAGAGGAATGAGAGGAAAAACCTCCTGGAAGCTAGAAAAAAATATCCTCGGACTTGATGGGCGACCAACACAACTTCCCAACATAATCAAAGCTGGCTTCCCCTTAAACCAACCCAACTGAGACCCCAACACCTTTGAAGATAGGGAGCATATGTCCAATTATTGCCAGGCTCTAATAGCGGGTATCCAAGGGGCCGCTAGGTGACCAACTAATTTGGCCATGGTAAGAGAAATTATTAAAAGGCCTGATGAATCTACCTCTATGTTTCTAGAGAGAATTATGGAGGCATATAAGAGATATACTCCTTTCGATCCTCAGGCAGCAGATCAAAAGGCATCTGTCATGATGGCCTTAATTGGGGAAGCTGCCATGGATATTAAAAAAAAAAAAAGTTAAAAGAGAGATTTAGTCAGAGAAGCCAAAAAACTATACTATAAAAGAGAAACAGGGAAAAAGAAAGGGAGCAAAGGGATGATGAGAGAAGCAAAAGAAAGACTAAGGCATTGACTTAGATCCTGGTCACAACAAGAAAGAGGCCAGATATTAAGACATAAGGTGACAGGAAGGGATACCTGGGCCCGTGCCAGAGGCCACCCCTGGCCTCAGATCAATGTGCCTACCGTAAAAAAAAAGGACACTGGGCCAAAGAGTGCCCTATAAAGAGACAGACACGCCAGCCAGCCATTCTGACTCTGGAGGATGACTAAGAAAGTTGGAGCTCAGATTCCTTCCCCTAGCTCAGGGTAACTTTTGAAGAGTAGGGGACCCCAGTAAACTTTGAAATGAATACAGGAGCAGTATACTCAGACCTTAGGGCCCCATTGGGCCGTCTATCAAATAAAAGGTCTGTAGTTCAAAGGGCTAATGGCAGTAAATATCGGGCTTAGACTACTAAGAGGACCATGGACCTGGGGAAAGGAAAAATCCATCACTCCTTCCTAGTAATCCCAGAATGCCCGGACCCATTGATGGGCAGAGATCTGCTCACCAAGCTCTGGGCCAAAATAACTTTTAACCCTGAAAGCCCCCAAAAGAAATTTCTAAATCCTTCAGTAAAAACTCCTATAGTCACGGCTGTAACTATATTAGTAGAAGATAAACATCCACTCTTCACACCCCCCAAGACTGATCAAACAGGCAAGCTACCGCAGAAATGGATAACAGATAACCCAGATGCCTGGGCAAAAACTGCTGTGTTAGGCCTGGCCGTGAAACAACCTCCAATAACAGTGGAGTTAAAAACCTCAGCCTCCCCAATAAATGTCAAATAATATCTTCTAAGCATAAAAAGCTAAAGATGGGATAAGGCCCTATATTCAGAAATATCTGGCCTTAGGGGTCCTAAGGCCCTGTCAATTGGCCTGGAACACTCCCCTGTTATTAGAAGAAAAAGCCAGGAACCGGGGACTATCAACCTGTTAAAGACCAAAGAGAGATCAACAACAGAGTGCAGGACATTCACCCCACAGTACCTAATCTGTTCCAACTGCTTAGCACTCTGAACCCTGAGCAGAAATGGTATACTGTTCTGGACTTAAAACAAGCTTTCTTTTGCTTGCCTCTGCATAAAGATAGTCAGTTGCTGTTTGCTTTTGGGTGGGTAGACCCAGAAACCGGAAAGTATAGTCAACTAACTTGGACTAGACTCCCAGAGGGGTTCAAAAACTCCCCCACTCTCTTTGATGAAGCCCTCCACAGAGATCTCAACAATTTCAGAACTACACACCCCGAAGTCACCCAGCTTCAATACGTGGATCACCTGCTACTGGCATCCAACACCAAGGAAAACTGAACTGGGACCCAAGCACTATTATCGGAGCTTGCTCAACTCGGGTATAGAGCTTCTGCCAAAATTGCCCAATTTGCCAGCAAGAAGTAACCTTCCATGACTATTTCCTCAGGGGCGGTAAACGATGGCTCACTGAGCCCAGAAAACAAACCGTTGAGCAGATACCAACCCCATCTTACAGCAGACAACTAAGAGAGTTTCTTGGGATTGCTGGGTTTTGCAGGTTATGGATAAATGGGTTCGCGTCCTTAGCTGCTCCTTTATACCCGCTGTTAAAGGGAGATGCCCAATTCCAATGGACCCCTGAGTAACAGGAAGTTTTAGATAACATCTAAGGACACTGACACTGAACGCCTCAACTTTACTGAGCTCAGCCTGCAATTACAGAAAGCCCTACACTAAGTTAAAAATGTACGTCAACTCACTCACCTTGGTTCAAAGAAACTGCAGGCACTCCTGTAGGATTAAGAACAGAGTTTTCCACTAACCAACACACAGCGAAAGAAAAAAACTGAACCGGTAACAAAAGCCTGTTGGGTCAGTCAATTGTTTAATGCTTAGCCTTCCAAGTTTCTTAGAGGAAAGCACCTATGAGGAACCAGACCAGGAAAATTCTGGGAAGTGGACATTACTGAAATTAAGCCAGCAAGGTATGGACTTAAATATCTCCTAGTGTTTGTCGATACATTTTCAGGATGGATTGAAGCCTTACACACACACACACACACACACACACACAGGAAAAAAAAAAAAACAACGGCCCAAATGGTTCTCAAGAAGATCCTGGAAGATATTTTTCCAAGATATGGTCTGTTTAAGGTAATAGGGTCTGATAATGGACTTGTGTTCATGGCCCAGGTAAGTCACGTGTGGATTAATTGTAAGTTACATTATGCTTATATACCCCAGAGCTCAGGAGAGGTAGAAAAAATAAATAGAACCATTAAAGAGACCTTAACAAAATTAAGCTTAGAGACTGGCATAAAAGATTGGACTATGCTCCTGCCTTATGCACTGTTTCATGCGAGAAATACTCCCTCAGTTTCTCTGTGTAACCTCACCCCCTATGAAATTCTCTATGATGCCCATCATCCAGTAAGGGACCTAATCCCCAACTCTAAGGCCTAACAATCCCTTCCACACCCCTTGCTTGACAGACTTAAAGCCATTGAAAGAACTCAGTGATAACTGTGGAAACAGCTGGCCACTGCCTACCAACCTGGGGACGAGGGGATTCCACATCAATATCAAGTAAGAGACTTCGTCTACATAAGACAACATCAGGTGTCATTCCTAGAACCCCGCTCGAAAGGAACATACCAGGTGCTACTTATAACACCTACAGCGGTAAAAGTAGACAGAATCACTTTTTGGATCCATGCCTCTCATCTAAAGCCTTCGCTGTGTCCAGACTCTGGTTGGAAACTGGAAAAGACTGGTAACCATTTCAAATTTCGTATTCGCTATGTGGACAAGACTGTAGACTCTCAACTTGGCCACCAGTACTCCTAACCCTCATCAGCCTGTTCAGCAGTGAAGGCTGATCTCAAATCCTACTAGACAAGAAGTATGGTATATCTCGCATACAGCCCCCTTAGGGACCTGGTGGCTATCTCTCCACCCAGACATTTTTCAGCTTGGTATACGTCTTTCCTATTGAGATAACCCTGATGAAGAGGATCCCACTAAAGTTTCATTAAATCCCTTCCGTTCCATAGATAATTGAAACAAACATTATGGATGCACAGAAACGCGAGCCAGATTCAGGTTGGCTAGCCTAGATTATGATGTATGCCCGGCGGACTATCAAAGCCACAAACAGCCATGGCTGTGTGGGGGAAAAGCCAACTTCTTGTGTAACTCATGGGGATGTGAGCATACCGGGGCTGCCTGGTGGAACCCAAACTCCTCATCACATTCAGTACACAGCATTGGCCATATTACCAATTAGACAACCAAAAGCTATGGCCCCCAGAGGGTTCTCTAGATCCTCAAATTCTGCGTGACATTTTTAACTTCGGCAAGTGCTCAAAAGGGGAAAATTCCCCTATGTGGAATCCTTTTCCCTCCTTCACTCACATCCTGTACTATGCTTCTCCAATAGTTCCTCACCCTCAGTCTTCTGCTCTAGAGTCTCTGCTGTCACTCCCACCTCAGCAACGTGATTTCTCACCTCCAATTACTAGATCAAAAACCCAAACCTCTGCCAGTTCTCAGACCATTGCCCCCTTGCTGAGGTAGCAGGTACCGAGGTACCCCTCCACTCACTCACTCCACTCTTTTTCTGTCTGTGCGTGCACTAGGTCCCACCAAGTCCTCTAAGAAGCTAAACCAAAGCTCAAACCAGCTGAGAAGAGCCCTCAGACCCCTATCCAAGATGTAATAAAAATGGCCTTTAAAGTTGCTTTGTCATCACTGAAAACAGGTTTCTAAAAATTTAAAGTCCCTCAGGGGTTTTTGGAATACTCACTCCCATCTTCACCTCTGCTCTACCTGTTCTACTGCTCAAGTTTTGTTCTAGGAAAATCCCAAACCCCTTTTCCATTATTCTTTTACATCTCATCTTCCTCATTCTCAGATCCACGGAGCTGCTCTCAGCCTCGCCTTCCCAGTCTTCCCCCTCTGTACCAGGTCCATAGATATGTCTTAAATAACCTTCTCCAGAAGTCTTCACCGAGGCTTACATTAGGTCTTTCAGCAAAAGAGTCCCTCTGAAAGAGTTCAATGTAGATAAACTTCCACTTTTCGTGTTGCCCTGTTCTACTTGGCCACTGGCTGGAAAAATCACCACCCCTAAGCTTGACACCGCCTTACTAGGTTTTCACAAAATATGTGAACAAAGCCTCTGGCCTTGAGCTGGGGCTTCACAGAGATGACTACATTTCTAAGATAAAAAAGTTACCAACTGGGCTTCATGGTGACAGCTGGCAGGGAGAAAAAAAAGAGACAAAAAAGCTCTCCCTTTCCAAGGTGTCCTTGAAAAGTTAACTTGCCCAGAACAGAGGAACAAAAACAGAAACAAAAACTGATTTTTGTGAATTTCTACAGACTGTGAACTTCTGATCCACTTCCCTTACATATTGGGTACAAATTCTAAAACTACCAAAACTTGGGGTTCAGGGGATTAATTGATTACAACAGAAGCAATGCCCTCTAAATCCGGATGCAACCAAATAAAGCTGTTTTCCTGTGTTTGGTGCTATCTTAGGTCCCTTTCCTTGTCCATCCCTACAACAGTATAATTCTATACACTTTAACATTATTTATGTTTTCATAAAATGGTCAATATATGTGATTAATTATGTAATGATGCAGATGTTTTCCAGAGTTCTCTATCATGACGTAGGTTCATTTAAAGATCAAATAGGGGGGCATACAACCCGGTTCCAGCGGGAACCTGTATCCCTCACTTTAGCCATCCTATTAGAAATAATAGTTGCTTAAGGGGTGGGCTAGTCCATGAGACACAACAAAGACACAATTAGAAGCAGAAATAGGCCAAAGTTTAAAGACATTAAAAACCGACATCACAGCTTTACAGGAATTTTAACCTCTCTCTTTCTGAAGTTGTTTTACAAAGCAGGCGAGTGTTGGACCTCCTCTTCATGAGAGAAAGGTGCCTTTTTGCTTGCATTGAGGGAAGAATGTTGTTTTTGTGCCGACAATACTGGAGTTGTAAAAGAATCTATGAATAAATTAAGAAAACGACTTGAAGAGCGTCAAAGAGAGACAGAGGCCCCAAAAGGGAGGTTTGAGTCTTGGTTCACATAGTGACCTGATTAACTGCGCTTTTATCTGCCATGGCCGGTCCATTAAAATTCCTCATATTATTGCTAACTGTAGGACCCTGTTTGCTCAACCGTGTAGTTTTCTTTCTAAACCAAATCGAACCTGTTATTAATCCTAACCATACACTGTTCTCTCAATCTAATTTTACAGAAGAGCAGGGACAGAATTGGTATTAAAATACAGGAAAATAGAGGATCTTCCACCTGCTGAAAACCTCAAAGGTCCACGTAGAAATGATCCCTGGAGAAGATGTAGGCAAGTATGAAGGACCTGAGAGAGCAAAAGTCTTCCATGGCAAACAACCTGCTCAGGATGAAGGGATGTGTCTGAATCAGCCACTCTCTTCTTAATGTAGAGAAGATGGACCAAAGCAGGCATGTGTTGAGAGCTGCTCCTGCATGCCTATGGTTGACATACCTCTCTGACCTGTGAAAGTGTCACAGGAAGTAGGAGCAGCCTCCCTCTCATGGGAACCTTGGAAGCAACTGTTAGGACAAAGTTGTTGCCAAGGCAGTGACCTCATTCAGTTCCAAAATTAAGTGACTTCACCTAACTTCCTTGGTGATGGAACTCTCTGAACTTGGAATCCAGGAAGCCAGGCACCCAGAGCCAGTCCCAGTCCCAGTCCCAGTGGTCAAACTTATTTTGATTTACCAAGGACAGACTCAGTCTTTCTTGGGACCTACTGATGTAAGGATGGCCAAATGCAAGGAAAGCTATGAAGAGGGGCCTTTCCTGAGAAAGCACGCAGTGGCTCACTGCTGGCTCCTGACAACTTCACAGAGTTGGCCAAAAGACCAGATTTGAGACAGAACAGGCTATTTCCAGGGAACATAATAAGGCCCACCAGACAGAGGACACTCCGGATAGTCACAGACCTACTTGGGGGAAGGAGGTGCCTTTGTGGTGTGGGTGTGGGTTTGTGGTTTTGTCTCATGTTCTGAGAATAGGTATGAAAGGCGGTTTGTTTTGTTTGGAGTGAACTGTTTCTAGTAAGTCGTTTGACAAGGCGAGAATTTCTATGTCTGTGTATCCCACTGTGTCCGTGGTTGTAGACATTAGAAAACAGAATGCATCAATTAATATGTCCTGTCTAGTAGAAAGCTTCACAGCATTCATCCTGCCCTATTTATGAATGGACTGCAGCTTGCCTTATTGATGTGCAACACCTGCTATCTTCCTTAGTTTCTGTTTTATTCCTGAATTCTGGCCACTCTCCAGAATAGGTTCATGGTTTTCTGTTTAAGATATGTACAACCTCGAAGCTCTGTGACATGACCATGTCCTGTATAGCTGAAGGGAATGGTGAGCATCTCAGAAAACTCAGATATCAGTGTGACCAGGAAAGTCTTAGTGGAGAAACCCTGCTTGGGGCCTTTTGTTTACCTACTCTTCTGTTGCCCTGAATGTCAGGAAGGTCTTTTCCTCAGTCCACCACTTTGTGAAGCCTGAAGAAAACAGTTTTCAAATGGAAATGAATGGGCATTACCTGTGGCTCTTTGCTTAATTGCTTTGGAAAGGATGTGTCTGAATCAGCTTATTTACCCTGTGTGAGGCTGTGGCTTAGATTCTCAGGTCCTGATGGATCTAAAGAAAGATCCCATGTGTACATCCAAAACCAAAATGGCCAAAAGAGCAGTCCTTGTGGATGAAGTCTCTCGCCTTCCTCTGTAACTTTCCTGACCTCCATCAAGTCAGATTAGGGATCCTTTGGGTCAAATGAGTTCTTCAAAGCCTTGCAGAGTCTAGCCCATAGTTGCTTGGGTTTTCTCAAGACTCCAATTCACATAAAGAATCCAAACCCCACAGTCATTTGGCCTCAAATTGAAGAAGCGGAGCAGTATTAACGGGAGGCCTATTTAATCTCTTCTGGTTCACAAGAAGGGTGTCCAGGCCACCCTGAATTTAGGCAAATTAGGTGCAAAAGAGCTTATTTTGGACACGGTCTTGGGCTATGCCCCTCATGGAAAACTCCAGCCATAGTGGAGTTTATTGTGAGTGTCTATATGGAAGAAGATGGGCGCCACGTTGGAGTGTTTTGATTTAAATTGTGGTCATTTGGGTGGCGGTTGGAAGAGATGACTTGGTCCACATGTTCTTGAACTCTGGTGTGATTCCCTTAGAGTCTGAGTTCTTCAACTGACCTCAGAGAAGTATTGCCATGAATAGTGTTGAGATTTTTGGAAGCCAGGCATGAGCATCGCCCTTGGAAACTGAGTTCTAGGCCCAGGGTGGCTTTCCACAGAGCACTGAGCCTCTCAGCCAGGATACCACAAATTTTATTCTGAAAAACTTGACACCCATAGTTGAGAGTCAAAACTCATATGGACCTCACATTGTAGACCTAAATGGGCATAGCATCATATGATCTTCTGGCCACTCTTTGGGAAGCCTTACCTGTGAGTGTTCTCCAGAGATTTCATTGAAATGAGCTTCCTAAACATTTAATGGTTCCTGAAAAAAATGAAACTCACAGTGCCTCCAACTTCATCCTTAAAAAATGGCTAGATAAATACCATGAAATTTTTGAATTTCCCATCACCAGGTGGCACTGGAAAACCTTTTGATGTCCTGTTGCTGATCATGAATATACCAGACAGTGCCTTGATTGACTGGGTTTCATGTAAATGGTGTAGAACAGAGATGCCAGTAAGTTGGACTTTGTTGAGTAGTAGGTTAGAGCAGTGGTGGGCAGGTATGTGATAAACATCTGTGGTGGGGCCATGTGAATCTTCCATTGGCTTCCAAATGGCTTGTGACTGACATGGTGCAGCCAGCAGAACCTTCCATGTAAAGGCAAGTTGTTATATGGAGAGGTTTCAGGACATTGTTCAGAATCAGATTGCTATGGTCAAGGGGGCAAGATATGTGGGATAGGATCCTGGTTCTTGTATCCTCCTGCAAAACCTGACCCACCATACATGACAGAACTTCCTCTTGCATTGTGACCCAGTTGAACTCCTTGTATTTTGTGAAGCAAATACCAAACTCTCAGTGCAGCAGGAAGAAACACCACGAAAATGGAAGATGACCATATGCCTTCACAGTGCACACCGGCACACATTTAGCCCCCAGTGGCCACAGTTTATCTAAAAAGAGAATTCAGCACTGCTGCCTCATGTACATTGGGAAATAAGAAACCATGTCCTCCAGGTCTCATAGATGCAGACCAAGCTTTTATGGTCTCCCTAGAAAGGAAGCTAAAGCTCTTGACAACAACATATTTTTCAAGTGCCCAACCTCACAGGCAGTTTCTCAAGAAGTCTCTAGGCCAGCAGACCTCCATGTTTGTGGAGTTTTTACCCTGTCCCATACTTTTGGAAACTACTCTACCACTTCCAAGGTTGTGAGCTCCTGAGCATATTGCATTCCACAAATTTATTCACAGATTTTCTAAATCTTCTCCTCTAATTGTGTCTTACTTGGGGTGAAGGGATTGTCAAGGCATTGTTCTGGTTGAGAGTGGGAATAATTTTGTGTAGCACATATTTACATACACTTTGGATTCATTGTTCAATTTTCCATTCGAAATACTGAATCCTTGACACTAACCCATACCCTACTAGACTCTGACTATTAATTCTAATATGATGGAGAAAAATAACCGAAACAGAATAGAAATACTAGCACTTCAGAAGAGGCATGGTGTATAGTTCGTCTTGCCTTTTGTATGATATAGGGTAGGAGTTATAAATCTTGTCAATTTTTTGTTGAAATAGTTCTGCATGTGTTTTTAAAGTTAACACATCTGTGAATTCCTGTCTCCATTTTTCTGTAGCCTATTCAGCACATGTATTTTTATACGCACATATAGAATCCTACCTGGTATCACACGTATATTCTTGAGAGGTGGCTAACTTGGCAGATACAAAGTGTGAGAAGAGATCACTCCTCATTAATACATTTGGAACTGAAAATTCAGACTATGAGTGAGCTTCTTAGTTCAAGAACATTATACATAAATCCATGTTCAGTAAAATTAATATTTTTGGATCTGTGGATGATATATATTTCACAATGAATTTTAATTGGCATATATATAGCTACTTTTCAATGTCTCTGTGTGTGTTTTGTGTGTGTGTGTGTGTGTGTGTGTGTGTATATATATATATATATATATATATATATATATATATATACTCTCTAGATTTTTCAAAATATAAAATATATGTGTCCTATTATACACTCCCTAAATTCATTCTTGTTCATGTATGTGGTTTTATATTAAACTTTTCATAAGATTATTTTAAAAATATTCATCCACCTGAAATACATATTTGTTTTCTAGTACTAAAAAGTTACTTCAGTGAATGGTGCAAACAAATCCTTTTATTTTTACAGTAGCTGACCCACTTTAACATCAATGCAAGTAGATTCCTATGGGACATGATGTGTATTTTGACGTTCATTTTTATTAAACACTGGTACATTACTATTTCTGCAGTTTTTGTACATCATAGAATATACATTTCATCCACAAGTTCACAAATTTAAAGAAATTTGTAACACATTCAATCACTTCCTGCTTCAGAACATATGTATTCCTCCTTGTTTTTGACTGGTCATTTCATGAGACTTCTTTCCAAACACATTATTTTCGATTTCCATAATCAATTTTGAAGCAAAATTCACACACTCTTTATGATAAACCACAACCGTAATATTACCATTAGATGTATTACTGGTTGGAATGAATGTATATATATCAATATATGATTCCTGTGTATTTTCAGATATCAATTCAATCCATTATTTAAAGTTGGAACAAGTTATATTATTTATTCGCAGTATGGTCTATTCATGCATTATCTCTATATTCATACATACATGGTACACCTATATGTACCTCCAATACTAATTTATACCCCTTCAAAATATTGCTCCAAGAAATGGTGCAAGAAAGACTCATGTCACCTGATCTACATATACGTTTTATCACAGTAATATTCTGGCCACAAAATGCAAAGTCACACTTATGATTGTACCAAAGCCTAAATGGAATGTGAGTATGGGTTATGAAAATCACCCATGTCCACGTTGCCTAATGCTCTCAAATGTCAATCCTATTGGTGACTACATATTTGTTACTTCCTAAGATTATATATTCAATCTCAAGCCTGTTGAAAGTGTCTATTGCTATCACTCACTTTATACTTTGCCTGATTTCCTAATGTCTCTATTGATATCTGCTTTCCTACATATTTTCCCCATTTCATCACTGTGACTGACTCTTCACATGTGCTGACATTTACATTTTCTGTCTACCTGAAAACCTATTGCTAAAGAACTATTTGTCCAAATGCTATACTCACACTTTTTTCTAATCCTATCAAATATCTTCCTAATCCTACCGACTCTCCCTCTTTGAATGGTTGTTCTCCTCAACATTCAATCATCCAAGGTATCAGGTCCTATGCCATTGTGTATAGATTTATCTGAGACATCTGTGCAGAACATAATTAAATGCTAAGTATCCCAATCAAGGACCTAATGCCCTTCTGGGCTTCAAATGTTACCGAGATTTCTGTTTTCATTCATATATTTCACCTATATAATCTTATATATATATCGCAGGTTCCCAATACCATTATTCATCCAGCAGAATGATCCTAACCCAAATCAAACATGTTATTAACCGTAACCATACACTGTTCCCTCAATCTAACTTTACAGAATAGCAGGGACAGAGTTGGTCTTACAATACAGGAATGTAGGAGATATTCAACCTGCAGAGAACCTCAAAGGTCCATGCAGAAATGATCCCTAAAGAAGATGTAGGCAGCTATGAAGGACCTGAGAGTGCGAAAGTCATCTTTCATGACAAAAAAAAAAAAAAAAAAAAAACAGGTCAGGATGAAGGGATGTGTCTGAAGCAGTCTCTCTCTTCTTAATGTAGAGAAGATAGACCAAACCAGGCTTGTGTGGAGAGCTGTTCCCGGGTGCCTGTGGTTGATATTCCATTCTAGCTTGTGAAACTGTCATAGGAAGTAGGGGCAGGATCCATCTCAGGGACCCTTGGAAGCAACTGTTAAGACAAAGTGGTTGCCAAGGCAGTGACCTCATTCAGTTCTAGATGAAGTGACCTATGTCACTTTCTTGTTGATAGAACACTCTGAACTTGGGATCCAGGAAGCCAGGCACCCTGAGGCAGTCCCAGTCCAAGTCCCAGTGGTCTCAAATGTTTGGATTTAAGAAGGACAGAGTCAGTCTTTCTTGGCAACTAAATTGAAGATGGACAAATGCCAGGAAAGCTCTGAAGAGGGGCTTTACCTGAGAAAACAGGCAGTGGCTCACCGCTGGCTCCTGATAACATCACAGTTTTGGCCAAGGAGACCAGATCTGACATAGCACAGCCCGTCTCGGGGGAACATAGTATGGCCCACCAGTCAGAGGACGCTCTGGATAGTCACAGACCTATTTGGGGAAAGAAGGTGCCTTTGTGGGTGTGTGTGTGTGTGTGTGTTTGATTTTGTCTCATGTTTTGAGAATATGTAGGAAAGTCGGTTTGTTTGGTTTGGAGTGGACTGTTTCTAGTAAGTCCTTTGAGAAGGCGAGTGTTTCTATGTCTGCATATCCCACTGTGTCCGTGGTTGTAGACAATAGAAAAGAGAATGCATAAATAGATGTGTCCTGTCTAGTAGAAATCTTCGCAGAATTCATCCTGTCCAATTTATGAATGGACTGCAGGTTACCATATGGATGGGCAACACCTACTACCTTCCTACATTCGTGATTTCTTCCTGAATTCCGGCCACTCTCCCATAGGCTCATGGTTTTGTGTTCAAGATATGTATCTCCTCCACAATCTGGGACATGGCCATGTACTGGATAGCTGAAGAGAATGGTGAATATCTCAGAAAACTCAGATATCAGTGTGACCAGGAAAGTCTCAGTGGAGAAAATCTGCTTTGGGATTTTGCTTACCTATTGTTCTGTTGCCCTGAATGTAAGGAAGGTCTTTGCCTAAGGCCCCACATTTCCAATGCCTGAAAAAAACAGTTTTCAAATGGAAATAAATGGGCATCACCTGTGGCTCCTGGCTTAATTGCTTTGCAAAGGGATATGTCTGAATCAGCCTCTCAGTGCAGTTTGAGATTATCGCTTAGATTCTCAGCACCTGATGGACCTAAAGAAAGATCCCATGTGTGCATCCAAATCCAAAATGGCCAAAAGAGAAGTCATTGTGATGAAGTCTCTTGCCTTCCTCTGTAAGGTTCCTGATCTCCATCATGTGATAACAGGGATCTTTGGGTCAACTGAGTTCTTCAAGCCCTGCAGAGGCTAGCCCATAGGTGCTTGGGTTTTCTTATGACTGCAAATCACATAAAGAAACTATACCCGACAGTCAGTATGCCTCAAATTGGAAAAGCGGAACAGTATTAATGGCATGCCTCTTTGATCAGTCCTCGTTCACAGGAACGTTGTCCAGGAAACACTGACTTTAGACAAATGAAGGGCAAGGGAGCTTATTTTGACATTGTCTTGGGCTGTGTGCCTCATAAAAACTTCCAGCCAAGGTTATGATGAGTGACTATATGGAAGAAAATGAGGGCCATGTGGGAGTGTTTTGGTTTTAATTCTGGTCATTGGTGTGGCGGTTGGAAGAGATGACTGGGTCAACTGGTCTTGAACTCTGGTGTGTTTCCACGTAGAGACTGAGATTTGAAACTGATCTCAGAGAAGTATTGCCATGAATTGTGTTGGGATTTTAGGAGGCCACGCATGAGAGTCGCCCTTGGAACCTGAGATCTAGGACCAGGGTGGCTTTCCACAAAGAACTGGGAATCTCAGCCTGGATATCACATGATTTTATTCTGAAAGACTTGGCAGCCATAGTTGAGAGTCAAAAGACATAGGACCTCACATTGTAGACCTCAATGGTCCTGGCTTCAAGTGACCTTTGTCCACTCTTTGGAAAGCCTTGCCTGTGAGAGTTCTCTAGAATTTTTTTGAAATGAACTTTCTCAATATTTAATGGTTCCTGAATAATTGAAATCCACAGTGCATCCAACGTCGTCCTTGAAAAATGGCTAGATAAATAACACGAAATTTTTGAAATTTCCATGACCAGGTGGAACTGTAGAAACTTTCGATGTCCTGTTGCTTACCATGAGTGTACCAGACAGTGCCTTGATTGACAGGGTTTCATGAAATTTGTTTAGAACAGAGAAGCCAGTATTTTGGAGCCTGCTGAGTAGTGGGCCTAGAGCAGTGGTGGAGAGGTGTGTGATAAAACATCATGGTGGGGCCATTTGTATCTGCCATTGGCTTCCAAATGGCTTGTAACTGACAGAGTGCAGACATCAGACCCTTATATGTAAAAGCATCTTGTTATATGGCGTAGTTTCAGGGCAATGTTCAGAATCAGGTTTCTATGGACAAGCGGGCAATCTTTGAGAGATAGAAGCCTGGTTGGTGAATTTTCTTGCAGACCCTGACCCACCACACGTGACAGAACTACCTCAAGCACTGTTTCCCAGTTGAACTCCTTGTATTTCGTGAAGCATGAACCAAACTCCAAGTGCAGCAGCAAGAAACACCACGAAAAGTGGAGGATGACCAAATGGTTTCACGGTCCACACGGGGGACAATAAGCCCACAGTGCCCACAGTTTACCTACAAAGAGAGAATTCAGCACTGCTGCCTCGTGTTCATTGGAAAATGAGAAATGTTGTCCTCCAGGTCTCATAGATGCAGACACAGCTTTGAGGGTCTCACTACAAAGGAAGCTTAACTCCTGACAACAACCTATATTTCAGTGCCCAATTTCACTGGCAGTTTCTCAAGAAGTTTTAGGCAAGCAGAGCTTCATGTTTGTGGAGTGTTTACCCTGTCCTTACTTTTGGAAACTCCTATTCCACCTCCAAGTTTGTGCACTCCTGAGCATTTTCTATTCCAGAAATGTAATCACAGATTTTGTAACTCTTCTACTCTAATTGTGTCTCCCTTGGGGCGAAAGTAATGACAAGGCATTGTTCTGGATGAGAGTCAGAAGATTAATTTTTCTATTTTCCATTTGAAATTCTGAATCCCTGACACTAACCCATATTCTACTAGACTCTGACTACTAATCCAAATATGATGGAAGAAAATAACCCAAACAGTACATAAATACTTGCAGTTCAGAGTTGGACTTGCCTTTTCCATGATAAAGGGTAGGTGTTATAAATCTATTCAATATTTAATTGAAATAGTTCTCCATGTGTTTTTAAAGTTAACAAATATGTGAATTACTGTCTCCCATTCTCTGGAGCTTATTCAGCACATGTATTTTTATATGCACAAATAGAATCCTACAAGGTATCACACGTATATCCTTGTGAGGTATATGACTTAGCAGATACAAAGTGTGAGAAGTGATCACTCCTCCTAAACGCTGTTGGAACTGAAAATTCAACCTATGGGTGAGCTTCCCAGTGGAACAACATTATACATAAACCCATGTTCACTAAAATGAATGTTTTTGCATCTTTATGATATATATTTCATGATGAATTTCGATTGGCATATATATTGCTACTTTTTAATGTCTGTGTTAGTGTGTGTGTGTGTGTGTGTGTGTGTGTGTGTGTATTATGTATATATATATATATGTATATATATATATGGAGAGTATATATATATATATATATATATATATATATATATATATATACTCTCCATATTTTTAAAAATATGAAATATGTGTGTCTTATATACACTCCCTAAATTCATTCATGTTCATGTATGTGGATTAATAATCAACTTTTCACAAGATTATTCTTAGAAATATTCATCCACCCGAAATACATATTTGTTTCCTAGTACTGAAAACTAACTTCAGTAAAAGGTGCATACAAATCCTAATATGTCTACTTTAACTGACCCAGTTTAACATCAATGCATGTAGGTTTCTATGGGACATGATGTGTATTTTGACATTAATTTTTATTCCACACTGGTACATTACTATTTCTTCAGTTTATGCAAATCTCAGTATATATATTTTATTCACTAGTTAGCAAATTTATAGGCATTTGTTTCACTTTCAATCACTTCCTGCTCCAGAACACATGTATTCCTCTATGTTTCTTGACTGGTCTATTCATGAGACTTTTTTCCAAATATATTATTTTCGATTTCCATAATCAATTTTGAACCAAAACTCACACACCCTTCATGATAAACCATAATCCTAAGATTATCGTTAGATATATAACTGGTTGGAATGAATGATTGCATATCAATATAAAATTTCTTATAAATTTTCAGATATTTATTCAATCCATTATTTAAAGTTGATCCAGTTATATTATTTATTCACAGTATGGTCTATTCATGCATTATGTCTATATTCATTGAAACAGGGTACACCTATTTGTACCCCCATACTAATTTGTAAGTCTTCAAAATATTGCTCGTAGAATTGGTGGAAGAAATACTCTTTTCACCTGATCTACATACACATTTTATTACAGAAATATTCTGGACACAAAAAGCAAAGGTCACACTTACAATTGTACCAAAGCGTAAATGGAAAGTGAGCATGGATTACTAAAAACATCCATGTCCAGGTTGCCTAATGCTCTCAAATATCAATTCTATTTTTGACTACATATTTGTTTCTTCTTAAGATTATATATTCAACTTCAAACCTGTTGACAATGTCTAACCCTATCACACAATTTGTACTTTGCTTGATTTCCTAATGTCTCTATTGATATCTGCTTTCCTATATTTTTCCCCAGTTCATCATTGTGACTGACTCTTCACATGTGCTTACATTTACATACACTCTCTACCCGAAATCTTATTGCGAAAGAACTTTTGGTCCAAATCCTATACTCACTCTTCTTTCTAAACCTACCAACTACCTTCCTAATCCTACCGACTATCAGTTTTTGACTGGATGTTCTCTTCAACATTCAATATCCAAGGTACAAGGTACGATGCCAGTGTATATTGATTTATCTGAGACATCTGTGCTGCACATTACTCAAAGCTAAGTATCCCACTCAAGTCCCCAATGCCCTTCTGGGCTTCAAATCTTACCTAGATTTCTGCTTTCATACTTATGTTTCACATATATACTCTTGTAAATATCGCATTTTGCCAATACCATTATTCATCCCGCAGAATGATTTGTAACCCAAATTGAACATGTTATTAACCCTAACCATACACTGTTCCCTCAGTATAACTTACTTAAGAGCAGGGACAGTGTGGGTCTTACAATATAGGAATGTAGATGATCTTCCACCTGCTGAGAACATCAAAGATCCATGGAGAAATGATCCTTGCAGAAGATATAGGCAGCTATGTAGGACCTGAGAGAGCAATAGTCATCTTCCATGGCAAACAACCTGGTCAGGATTAATTGATAGTCTGAATCAGCCTCTCTCTTCTTAATGAAGAGAAGATGGACTGAACCAGGCCTCTGTGGAGAGCTGTTCCCTGGTGCCTATGGTTGATATACCATTCTAACTTCTGAATGTGTCACAGGATGTTGGGGCAGCCTCCATCTCATGGGAACCCTGGATGCAACTGTTAGCACAAAGTGGTTACCAAGGTAGTGACCATATTCAGTTCCTGAAAGAAGTGACCTCACTTCACTTCCTTGGTGATGGAATTCTCTGAACCTGGGATCCAGGAAGGAAGGCACCCAGAGCCAGTCCCACTCCCAGTTCCAGTGGGCTAACTTGTTTGCTTTTCCCAAAGACATTATCAGTCTTTCTTGGTACCTACTGATGTGAGGATGGAAAAATGCCAGCAGAGCTCTGATGAGGGGCCTTTCCTGAGAAAGCAGGTAGTGGCTCACCTTTGGCTCCTGACAACTTCACAGAGTTGGACAAGGAGACCAGATCTGAAACAGGACAGGCCATTTTGTGGGAACATAATATGGCCCACCAGTCAGAAGACACTCCGGATAGTCACAGACCTATTTGGGGGAAGTAAGTGCCTTTGCCGTTGTAGGTGTGAGTTTGTGGTTTTTTTCTCATGTTCTGAGAATAGGTAGGAAAAGTGGTTTGTTTGGTTTGAAGTGGACTGTTTCTAGTAAGTCGTTTGACATGGTGAGTGTTTCTAGGTCTGTGTATCCCACTGTATCCGTGGTTGTAGACATTAGAAAAGAGAATGCATCAATGGATGTGTTGTCTCTAGTTGAAAGCTTCCCCGCATTCATACTGCCCAATTAATGAATGGACTGCAGCTTGCCTTATGGATGGGCAACATCTACTATCTTCTAAAGTTCCTGTTTTCTTCGTGAATTCTGGCCACTCTCCAGAATAGGCTCATGGTTTTGTTTCCCAAATATGTAACACCACAAGATTCTGTGACATGGCCATGTGCTGGATTGCTGAAGGGAATCTGAGCATCTAAGAAAACTCAGATTTCAGTGTGACCAGTAAAGTCTCAGTGGAGAAACCCTTCTTTGGGCCATTTGCTTACTTCTATTTCTATTACCCTGAATGTCAGGAAGGTCTTTGCCTCAGGCCACCCCTTTGTGTAACCTGAAGAAAACTGTTTTCATATGGAAATGTATGGACATCACCTGTGGCTCTTTGCTTAATTGATTTGGAATGAGATGTGTCGGAATCAGCCTCTTGTCCTTGTATGAGGTTGTGGCTTTGATTCTCAGCACCTGATAGATCTAAAGAAAGATCCCATGTGCTTCCAAAACTAAAATGGCCAAAAGAGCAGTCATTGTTGATGAATATTTTTGCCTTCTTGTTTTAGGTTCCTGACCTCCATAAAGTGAGAATAGGGATCCTTTGGGTCAAATGAGTTCTTGAAATCCCTGCAGAGGCTAGCCCATATTTGCTTGGGTTTTCTCATGACTCCAAATCACATAAAGAATCTATACCCTACAGCCAGTAGGCCTCAAATTGGAGAAGTGGAACACTTTAACAGCAGGAATATTTGATCATTCCTGGTTCACAGGAAGAGTGTCCAGGCCATCATGATTTTAGGCAAATGAGGGGCAAGTGAGCTTATTTGTGCTCATAGAAACCTCCAGCTGGAGGTTATGATGAGTGTCTACATGGAAGAAGATGATGGCCCTGTGGGAGTGTTTTGATTTTAATTGTGGTCATTTTTTGGCGGATGGAAGGGATGACTGGTTCCACCTGGGCTTGAACTCTGGTGTGATTCCCCTTAGAGACTGAGTTCTGAAACTGACCTCAGAGAAGTATTGCCATGAATTGTGTTGGGATTTTAGGAGGCCACGCATGAGACTCACTCTTGGAAACTGAGATCTAGGCCCAGGGTGGTTTCCACAGAGGCCTGAGAATCTCAGCCAGGATATCACATGATTTTATTCTGAAAGACTTAGCACCCATATTTGAGAGTCAAAACACACATGGACCTCACATTGTAGATGTCAGTTGGCCTGGCTTTAGGAGACCTTTTGGCAACTGTTTGAGAAGCATTGACTGTGAGAGTTCTCCAGAGCGTTCATTGTAATGAACTTTCTCAACACTTAATGGTTCCTGAATGAATTGAAACCCACAGTGCCTCTAACTTCATCCTTGAAAAATTTCTAGATAAATACCATGAAATTTTTGAAATTCCCATGACTAGGTGGCACTGCAGAAACTTTTGATGTCCTGTTGCTGATCATGTGTATACCAGACAGTGCCTTGTTTTTGACTGGGTTTCATTAAAATGGTGTAGAACAAGAGAAGCCAGTAATTTGGAGCCTGCTGAGTAGGGGGGCTAGAGCAGTGGTGGGCAGGTGTGTGATAAAACATCATGTTGGGGCCATGTGAATCTGCCATTGGCTTCCAAATTTTTTGTGACTGATATAGTGCAGACATCAGACCCTTATATGTAAAGGCATCTTGTTAAATGGAGAGTTTTCAGGGCAATATTCAGAATCAGGTTGCTATGGTTATTGGTGCAAGCTATGTGGGATACAAGCCTGGTTGGTGCATTCTCCTGCAGACCCTGATCCACCACACGTGACAGAACTCCCTCCAGCACTGTATCTCAGATGAACTTTTTATGTTTTGTGAAGCAAATACCAAATTCCCAGTGCAGCAGCAAGAAATACCACGGAAAGTGGAGGATGACCAAATGTCTTCACAGTCCCCACTGGGAGACACTTAGCTTCCAATGGACACAGTTTAGCTACAAAGAGAGAATTGAGCACTGCTGCCTCATGTTCATTGAAATATAAGAAACCATGTCTTTCGGTTACATAGATGCAGACCCAGCTATGATGGTCTCACTACAAAGGAAGCTAAAGCTCATGACAACAACATATATTTCAAGTGCCCAACCTCAGAAGCCGTTTCCCAAGAATTCTTAGGCCAGCAGAGCTCCTTTTTGTGGAGTGTTTACCCTGTCCTTTACTTTTGGAAACTCCTCTACCACCTCCACGGTTGTGAACTCCCGAGCATATTCCATTCCATATATATGTATTCATAGATTTTCACACTTTTCTACTCTAATTGTGTTTTACTTGGGGCGTAGGTAATGTCAAGGCATTGTTCTGGATGTGAGTGGGAAGATTTTTGTGTAGCACATATTTACATACACATTGGATTCATTTTTCAATTTTCCATTTGAAATACTGAATCCCTGACACTAACCCATACCCTACTAGTCTCTGACTAATAATCCTAATATGATGGTGAAAAATAAGCCAAAAAGAGAAGAAACACAAGCAGTTCAGAGGACGCATTGTGTATTGTTGGAATTGCCTTTTGCATTATATAATGTAGGAGTTATAAGTCTAGTCAATTTTTTTGTTGAAATAGTTCTAAATGTGTTTTTAAAATTAGCAAATATGTGAATCTCTGTCTCCCTTTCTCTGTAGCCTATTCAGTACATGTATTTATATATGCACATATAGAATTCTACCTGATATCACTCGTATACACTTGTGAGGTGGCTGAATTGGCAGATGCAAATTGAGAGAAGAGTTCACTCCTCCTAAACGCTGTTGGAACTGAAAATTCAACCTATGGGTGAGCTTCCTAGTTGAAAAACATTATACATGAATCCATGTTCAGTAAAATGAACATTTTTCGATCTGTAGATTATATACTTTTCATGATGAATTTCTATTGGCATATATGTTGCTACTTTTTTTTCTTTTATTGGTTGCTCAAAACATTACAAAGCTCTTGAATATCATATTTCATACATTAGATTCAAGTGGGTTATGAACTCCCATTTTTACTCCAAATACAGATTGCAGAATCACATTAGTTACACATCCATATTTTTACATAATGCCCTATTAGTTACTGTTGTATTCTGCTACCTTTCCTATACTCTACTATCCCCACTCCCCTCTCTTCCCATCTTCTCTCTCTACCATACCTACTGTAATTCATTTCTCTCATTGTTTATTTTCCCACAACCTCTTATATGTAATTTTGTGTAACAATAAGTGTCTCTCTCCATTACCATGCAATTTCCCTCTTCTCTCCCTTTCCCTCCCACATCATGTTTCTGCTTAATGTTAATCTTTTCTTCATGCTCTTCCTCCCTGCTCTGTTCTTAGTTGCTCTCATTATATCAAAGAAGACATTTGGTAATTGTTTTTTAGGGATTGGCTAGATTCACTAAGCATAATCTGCTCAGTGCCATGCATTTCCCTGCAAATTCCATGATTTTGTCATTTTTTAGTGCTGCGTAATTCTCGATAGTATATAAAAGTCACATTTTTTTATCCATTCATCTATTGAAGGGCATCTGGGTTGGTTCCACAGTGTAGCAATTGTGAATTGTGCTGCTATGAAAATCCATGTGGCAGTATCCCTGTAGTACGCTCTTTTAAGGTCTTCAGGGAATAGTCCGAGAAGGGCAATAGCTTGGTCAAATGGTGCTTCCATTCACAGCTTTCCCAGGAATCTCCATACTGCTTTCCAAATTGGCCACACCAGTTTCAGTCCCACCAGCAATGTACAAGAGTACCCTTTTCCCCACATCCTCGCCAGTACTTGTTGTTGTTTGACTTCATAATGGCTGCCAATCTCACTGGATTGAGATGGTATTTTAGGGTGGTTTTTATTTGCATTTCTCTTACTGCTAGAAATGGAGAGCATTTTTTTCATGTACTTGTTAATTGATTCTATGTCCTCCTCTGAGAAGTTTCTGTTCAGGTCCTTGGCCCATTGGGTTATTGGTTATCTTATTGTCTAATTTTCTAAGTTCTTTGTATACTTTGTATACTCTGGATATTAGGGCTCCATGTGAAGAGTGAGGACTAAAAATTTGTTCCCATGATGTAAGCTCCATATTTACCTCTCTTATTGTTTCTCTTTCTGAGAAAAAATAATTCAGTTTAAGTAAATCCCATTTGTTGATTCTTATTATTAACTCTTGTTCTATGGGTGTCCTATTAAGGAATTTGGAGCCTGACCACACAATATGTAGATCGGAGCCAACTTTTTATTCTATCAGACACAGAGACTCTGATTTGAATCTAGCTCCTTGATCCACATTGAGTTAACTTTGGTGCATGGCGAGAGGAGGGGATTCAGTTTCATTTTGTTGCATATGGATTTCCAGTTTACCCAACACCATTTGATGAAGATGCTATCCTTCCTCCATTGCAGGCCATTAGCTCCTTTATCAAATATAAGATAGTTGTAGCTTTTTGGATTAGTTTCTGTGTCCTCCATTCTGTACCATTGGTCCACCCGCCTGTTTTGGTACCAGTACCATGCTGTTTTTATTATGATTGCTCTGTAATATAGTTTGAAATCTGGTATCGCTATACTGCCTGATTCACACTTCCTGCTTAGAATTGCTTTTGCTATTCTGGGTCTTTTATTTTTCCATTTGAATTTTATGATTGCTTTATCTATTTCTACAAAAAGTTTCTATGGGATTTTGATTGGCATTGCATTAAACCTATAGAGAACTTTTGGTAATATCACCATTTTGATGATGTTAGTTCTGCCTATCCATGAACACGGTATATTTTTCCATCTTCTAAGATCTTATTCTATTTCTCTTTTTAGGGTTCTGTAGTTTGCATTATATAAATCTTTCACCTCTTTTGTTAGGTTTATTCCCAAGTATTTAATTATTTGAGGAAATTGGGAATGCAGTGTTTTGACTCATTTTTGTTTCAGAAGTATTGTCGCTGATATACAGAAATGCCTTTGATTAATTCATGTTGATTTTGTATCCTGCCACATTGCTGCATTCATTTATGAGTTCTAGTAGTTTTTTCTGTAGACCCTTTTGGGTCTTCTATGTATAGAATCATGTCATCTACAAATAGTGATAATTTAAGTTCTCCTTTTCCTATTTTTATGCCTTTAATGTCTTTCATCTCTCTAATTGCTCTGGCCAGTTTTTCGAGAACTATATTGAATAGAAGTGGTGATAGAGGACATCCCTGTCTTGTTCCAGATTTTAGAGGGAATGCCTTCAATTTTTCTCCATTCAGAATGATGCTAGCCTGAGGATTAACATAGATAGCTTTTACAATGTCGAGGTAAGTTCCTGTTATCCCTAGTTTTTAAAATGTTTTGAACATAAAGAAATGCTCTACTTTGTTGAATGGTTTTTCTGCGTCTATCGAGATGATCATATGGTTCTTATCTTTAAGTCTATTGATGTTGTGAATAACATTTATTGATTTCCATATATTGAACCCTCCTTGCATCCCAGGGATGAATCCAAGTTGATCATGGTGCAAGATTTTTTTGATGTGCCTTTCTATCCAATTCGCCAGAATTTTAATGAGGATTTTTGCATCTAGGTTCATCAGAGATATTGGTCTGTAGTTTTCTTTCTTTGAGGTGTCTTTGTCTGGTTTCAGAATCAGGGTGATGTTGGCCTCATAGAATGAATTCGGCAGAGCTCCCAGTTTTTCTATTTCCTGAATAACTTGAGAAGTATTGGTATTAATTCTTCTTTAAAGGTTTTGTAAAACTCTGCTGTATACCCATCCGGTCCTGGGCTTTTCTTGGTTGGTAGTCTTTTGATTGCTTCTTCTACTTCATCCATTGATATTGGTCTGTTTAAATTGTGTGTTTCCTCCTGACTCAGTCTGGGCAAATCATATGACTTAAGAAATTTATCGATGTCTTCACTATTTTCTATTTTATTGGAATACAGGTTTTCAAAATAATTTCTAATTTTCTTCTGTATTTATGTAGCATCTGTTGTAATATTGCCTTTTTCATCCCGTATGTTAGTAATTTGATTTCTCTCTCTTCTTCTCTTCGTTAGCATGGCTAAGGGTCTGTCTATCTTATTTATCTTTTTGAAGAACCACCTTTTAGTTTTGTTAATTTTTTCAATAGTTTCTTTTGTTTCAATTTCGCTATGATTTTAATTATTTCTTGCCTTCTGCTACATTTGCTGTTGTTTTGCTCTTCTTCTTCTAGGGCTTTGAGATGAAGTGTGAGCTCATTTATTTGTTTTTCTTTTCTATTTTGAGGAATGACCTCTAGGCGATGAATTTACCCCTTAAAACTTCTTTTCATTGTACCCCATAGAATCTGATATGTTGTGTCTGTATTTTCATTTATCTCTAAGAATTTTTTGATTTCCTCCTTTATGTCTTCTGTAACCCATTGATCATTCAGTAACATATTCTTCATTTTGGATGTGATGTATGATTTTTTCTTCCTTCTTTTATCATTGGTTTCCAGTTTCATTCCATTATGATCACAAAAAATTCATGGTATTATCTCCACCCCTTTATATTTACTGAGGGTTGCCCTATGGCATAACATATCGTCTATTTTTGAGAAGGATCCATGTGCTGCTGAGAAAAAAGTATATCCACTTGATGATGGTTGATATATTCTATATATGTCAGTTAAGTCTAGGGTATTGATTGCGAGATTGAGTTCTATAGTTTCTTTTTTCAACTTTTGTTTGGAGGATCTGTCCAATGGTGAGAGAGGTGAGTTGAAATCACCCATAATTATTGTATTGTGGTCTATTTGATTCTTTAACTTGAGGAGAATTTGTTTTATGAACATCGCAGCACCATTATTTGCTGCGTGAATATTGATAATTGTTATGTCTTGTCGGTGAATGGTTCATTTTAGCAGTATATAATGTCCTTCTTTATCCCTTTTGATTAAATTAGTTATGAGGTCGATTTTATTCGATAGGAGGATGGCCACCCCTGCTTGCTTACGAGGACCGTGTGCATGGTATAAATTTTCCCAATCTTTCACCTTCAGCCTGTGTATGTCTTTTCCATTCAGATGTGTCCCCTGGAGGCAATATATTGTTGGATTTTTTTTTTATTTCAAGTTACAAGCCTATGTCACTTTATTCGAGAGTTTAAGCCATTTACTTTTAGAGTTACTATTGATATATGGTTTGTACTGCCACCCATGTTTGCTTATATCTTTTTTTTAAATTAGTTTGTTTCTCCATGATTAGCTTTTCCCCCGCCCTCTGTCATTACTGAGGCACTTCTCACTCATGGTTTTCGTTGTTGATTTTCATTTCTTCCTCGTGTAGTGTTTTGCTCAAGATGCTTTGCAATGCTGGTTATCTGGCTGCAAATTCTTTTAGGTTTTGTTTATCATGAAATATTTTTATCTCGTTGTCTTACCTTAAGCTTAATTTTGCTGGATACATAATTCTTGGTTGGCATCCATTGTCTTTCAGTGTTTGAAGTACGTTGTTCCAGGATCTTCTCACTTCCAGCATCTATGATGAAAAATCCATTGTTAACCTTTTTGGTTTACCCCTGATTGTAATGATTCTAATCTGCCTCCTTTCTCTGGTAGCTTTTAATATTTTCTCTTTGTTCTGTATATTGGATATCTTCATAACAATGTGTCTTGGCATTGGTCTACTGTGATTTTGTGTGCTCGATGTCCTGTAAGCATCTACAATTTGTTTATCCCTTTCCATTTTTATTTCTGGAAAGTTTTCTGTAATTATTTCATTCAGCAGGTTTCTCATTCCCTTGGTTTGAATCTCTGTACCTTCCTCTATCCATATGACTCATTAGTTTTTTTTTTTTTTATGTTATCCCATATCTCTTGAATGTTTTCTCATAATTTTTTACAGCATTTCTTTGTTGGCTAGACTTTTTTCAAGATGATATATTTTGTCTTCATTCTGTCTTCTACTTGCTCTACACTGTTAGTGATACTCTCAATTGAATTTTTAATTTGGTTTATCATTTCCTTGATTTCTAGAATTATTTTTTGATTTTTCTAATAATCTCTATCTCCTGATAAAGATGCTTAATTTCTTATTTTATCTGTTTATGTAATTTATTTTCAATGTGTTCTATCACTGTTTGTTTTTGCTGTCTCGTATCCTCTTTAAGGTTCCATTCCATCTGTCTAAGGTATTCCTTGAGTTCTTTATATGACCATTTTTCTGATGACTCTAGGTGCTCTTGAATATTTAGGCTGTCCTTCATTGTTCGTACTCTTTTCTTCCTTGCTTTTTTATGCTTCTCATGTTACTTCTCGTTCTGTTTGACTACTGAGTTACTGCTTACTCTTATAAATTTATTTGATGCTTGAGAGGAAAGATATTAGAAGGGAAGGGAGAAGTCACTAAAGAGAATGAGAGTAGGCAGGTAGAATTCAAGTAAGGGGGAATAAAAAAATTGAAATGAAATGAAAAGACAAAAAAAATAGAAAATAAAGAAAGAAAATTTTAAGTAATAATGATGATTAAAAAATTGAAAATTAAAATTTAAAATAATAATATTAATAATAATAATAATAAAATAAAAGAAATTAAAAAAATAAAAACATTTTAAAAAGTTAATGAACAACAACAACAAAAATGAAAATGAAAGAAAAAGAAAAAAATACAAATAAAAAAATAGTAATAATACATGCAGTCCTAGAGTTCAATTAACTTCTCTTCCAGTAGGTGGAGCTGTGCGCACTGGGCCAAGCTTCTCCTCTCAATAAGTGGGAACCAATCACTGTGCAGCAGCTCTTCCTCCCAGACTGGGCGGGTCTCCAACCCTGAGTGCCTAGGGCCTTCTCTTGTGCTTCCTCAAGCCAGACCCCACTCACCTGTGACGCTCACCACAATACTGGTTACAAGAAAGGCCTCTGCTCCTGGTAGCCCTGTTTCCATGAACGGCTGGGCACACTCTCCTTAATTGCCTCCCTCAGACCCTAAGTTTGTAGAGCTTGGGGCTGAGAAACCCCAGCGAATTTGCTTGCCCTTCGGGAGCCATGGCCCCGGTAGGTGGTGTAAGAGACCTCAATTGTCAGCACTGGTGGGAGCGGTAGCCGGCAATTACACGCCTCGAGTCCCGAGCCAATCCTGATTCCCTAGGTCTGGGTATTGCGCTCCTTGGAGAGCTGGGAGGGGCCATTACGGCAGAGGTGGGAAGGGCCCTTGAGGTTTCCCTGCGGTGTTGAGAGAGATGGCAATGGGATAACATACTTGTTGCACTGGTTTCAATGAAGTTATCTCCTCCGACTGTGACGTCAGTTCGCTGCCATGGTGGTATACCATTAAAATGGTGACCGTTCATTCCCTTTGCTGGGAGACCAATGCAACAGGTGGGTCCTGACTATCTCTCCCAAGCCCCATTTCAATCCTGTGGCCACTGCCTATGAAGGCTCAGTTGGCTTTTAACTCTGTCAATTCCGAAAGCCCGACCAATTATTTCAGCGGGAATGTTAGTGCTGAGTCACAAAAACCAGATGAATCTAAGCTTGAATGCAGCCAATCCGGGCTTTGTGTGTGTTCTGAGGGGCCCAGACTGTTCGCCCCAGATTCACAACAGGTCAATATTGCCTAGTGATTCTGAGCAAACAGCATTTGGACAGTTTACGACTCCCTATGCCCGCGCAGCTGAAGAGATCAGAGACTTGAATTCTCCATGCCTGCCTTCATAATGGATCTCCTGTATTGCTACTTTTTAATATCTGTGCATTTGCGTGTGTGTGTGTGTATATATATATACATATATATATATATATATATATATATACTCTTTAGATTTTTCAAAATATGAAATATATGTGTCTTATTATGCACGCCCCTAAATACATTCATATTCATATCTGTGTTTTTATAATCAACTTTCAACAAGATTATTTTCAGAAATAATCATCCACCTGAAATACATATTGTTTCCTAGTACTGAAAACTAAATTCAGTGAATGGTGCATACAAACCCTAATATTTCTACAGTTACTTAGCCAGTTTAAAATGAATGCAAGTAGATTCCTAGGGGACATGATGTGTATTTTGACTTTCATTTTTATTCAACACTTGTACGTTACTATGTCTTCAGTTCATGCACATGATGGGATATATATTTCAGTCACAAATTAGAAAATTTATAGGCATTTGTTTCACGATCAATCACTTCCTGATTCAGAACACATGTATTCCTCCATGTTTCTTGACTGGTCTTTTCATGAGACTTCTTTCCAAACATATTATTTTTGTTTAACATCATCACGTGTAAAGCAAAACTCAAACACCATTCATCATAAACCATAATCCTAATATTGCCATTAGAAATATAACTGGTTGGAATGAATGATTGTATATCAATATAAGATTTCTTATATATTTTCACATATCAATTCAATCCATTATTTAAAGTGGAATCAGTTACGTTATTTATTCATAGTATGGTCTATTCATGCATTATCTCTATATTAATAGACACAGGGTACACCTCTTTGTACCCCTAATACTAATGTATACGTCTTCAAAATATTGCTCCCAGAAATGGTGAAAGAAATACTCATGCCACCTGATCTACATATACATTTTATCACAGTAATATTCTGAACAAAAAAAAACCATAAAAATGTCACACTTATGATTGTACCAAAGCCTAAAAGGAAAGTGAACGTGGATAACTAATAACATCCATGTCCAGGTTGCCTAATGCTCTCAAATGTCATTCCCATTTGTGACGAGATATTTGTTTTTTCCTATGATTATGTATTCAAACTCAACCCTGTTGAAAATGTCTAATCCTATCACTCACTTTATACTTTGCCTGATTTCGTAATGTCTCTATTGACACCTGCTTTCCTACATATTTTCCCCAGTTCATCATTGTGACTGACTCTTCACATGTGCTGACATTTCCATTCACTCTCTAAACGAAACCCTATTGCTAAAGAAGCTTTTTATTCCAAATCATATACTCACTCTTCTTCCTAAACCTACTGACTATCTTCCTAATCCTACTGACTATCCCTTTTTGACTGGATGTTCTCTTCTACATTCAATCATCCAAGGTACAAGGTCCTATGCCACTGTATTTCGATTTAACTGAGACAACTGTACAGAACATAATTCAACACTAAGTATCCAAATAAAGGGCCCAATGCCCTTCTGGGCTTCAAATCTTTCTTAGATTCCCGTTTTCATACATATATTTCACGTATATATTCTTATAAATATCGCAGGTTCCCAATCTCATTATTCTTCCTGCAGAATGATTCCTAACCCAAATCGAACATATTATTAACCGTAACCATACACTCACTTTGCAGGAGAGCAATAACAGTGTGGGTATTAAACTACAGGAATCTAGGGGATCTTCACCTGCTGAGAAACTCAAATGTTCATGCAGAAATGATCCCTGGTGAAGATGAAGACAGCTATGAAGTACCTCAGAAAGCAAAAGTCATCTTCCATGGCAATCATCCTGGTCAGGATGGAGGGTTGTGTCTGAATCAGTCTCTCTCTTCTTAATGTATAGAACATGGACCAAACCAGTCCTGTGTGGAAGCTGTTCCCGGGTGCTTATGGTTGATATAACATTCTAACTAGAGAAAGTGTCCCATGAAAATCAGGACAGCCTCCACCTCATGATACTTTTGGAAGCAACTGTTAGGACAAAGTGGTTGCCAAGGCAGTGACATCATTCATATCCTGAAGGAAGTGATCTCACCTCACTTCCTTGGTGATGGAACTCTCTGAACTTGAAATCCAGGAAGCCAGGCACCAAGAGACAGTCCCTGTCCTAGTCCCAGTGGTCTGACATGTTTGGATTTACCAAGGACAGAGTCAGTCTTTCTTGGTACCTACAGATGTGAGGATGGCCAAATGCCAGGAAACCTCTGAAGAGGGGCTTTTCCTGAGAAAGCAGGTAGTGTCTCACCGCTGGCTCTTGAGAACTTCACAGAGTTGGCCAAGCAGACATGATCTGAGACAGGAGAGGTCATTTTGGAAGAACATAGAATGGCCCACCAGTCAGACGACACTCCAGGGAGTCACAGACCTACTAGGGGGAAGGAGGTGCCTTTTTGGGTGTGGGTGTGAGTTTGTGGTTTTGTCTCATGTTCTGAGAATAGGGAGGAAAGGCGGTTTGTTTGGTATGGAGTGGAATATTTCTATTAAGTCCTTTGACAAGGCGAGTGTTTCTATGTGTGTGTATCCCACTGAGTCCATTGTTGTAGACATTAGAAAAGACAATGCATCAATGGATGTGTCCTGTCTAGTAGAAAGCTTCCCAGCATTCATCCTGCCCAATTCATGAGTGGACTCTGGCTTGCCTTATGGATTGGCAACACCTACAAGCTTCCTAATTTCCTGTTTTCTTTCTCAATTCTGGCCACTCTCCAGAATAGTATCGTGGTTTTGTGTCCAAGATTTGTACCTCCAAGATCTGTGACATGGCTATGTACTGGATAGCTGAAAGAAATGGCTAGCATCTCAGAAATCTCAAATATCTGTTGACCAGGAAAGTCTCAGTCGAGAAACCCCTCTTTGTTCCTTTTGCTTACCTATTGTTCTGTTGAATGTCAGGAAGTTTTTTGCCTCAAGCCACCACTTTGTGAACCCTGAAGAAAACAGTTTTCAAATGGAAATGAATGGGAATCACCTGTGACTCTTTGCTTAATTGCTTAGGATTGGGATATGTCTGAATCAGCCTGTTGGCCCTGTGTGAGGCTGTGGCTTAGATTCTCAGCACCTGATGGATCTAAAGATAGATCCCATGCATGCATCCAAAACCAAAATGGCAAAAAGATCAGATATTGTTGATGAACTCTCTTGCCTTCCTCTGGTAGGTTCCTGATATCCATCAAGTGAGAATAGGGATCCTTTGGGTCAAATGAGTTCTTCAAAGCCCTGCAGAGGCTAGGCCATAGGTGTTTGATTTTCATGACTCCAATTCACTTAAAGAATCTAAACCCCAAAGCTAGAAGGCCTCAAGTTGGAGAAGCCAAGCAATATTAAAGGCAGGCCTATTTGATCACTACTGGTTCACAGGAAGAGAGTCCAGGCCACCCTGACTTTAGGCAAATGAGGGGCACGGAGCTTATTTTGGACACTGTCATGGGCTGCGTCCCTTATGGAAACCTCCAGCCAGAGAATATGATGAGTGTCTATATGGAAGAAGATGAGGGCCATGTGAGAGTGTTTGGTTTAAATTGTGGATATTTGTCTGGCGGTTGGAAGAGATCTCTGGGTCCACCTAGGCTTGCACTTTGGTGTGATTCCCCTTAGAGACTGAGTTCTTTTACTGATCTCAGAGAATTATTGCCAGATATTGTGTTGGAATTTTAGATGGCCATGCATGAGAGTTGCCCTTGGAAAGTGACATCTAGGCCGAAATTGACTTTCCACAGAGCACAGGGAATCTCAGCCAGGATATCACATGATATTATTCTTAAAGACTTGGCAGCCATATTTGAGAGTCGAAACACACATGGACCATACATTGTAGACCTCAAGGGGCCTGGCTTAATCTGACTTTTCGCCACTTTTGGAAGCCTTGCCTGTAAGAATTCTCCAGAGTTTTCATTGAAATGAGCTTCCTCACCATTTAATGGTTTCTGAGTGAATTAAAATTCACAGTGCCTCCAACTTCATCCTTGAAAATTGGCTATATAAATACCATGAAATTTTTGAAATTCCCATAACCGGGTAGCACTGGAGAATATTTGGATGTCCTGTTGCTGATCATGAGTATACAAGACAGTGCCTTGATTGACTGGGTTTTATGAAAATGGTGTTGAACAGAGATGCCAGTAAGTTGGATCCTGCTGAGTAGTTGTACTAGAGTAGTGGTTGGCAGGTGTGTAATAAAACATCTGTGGTGGGGGCATTTGGATCTGCCATTGGCTTCCAAATGGATTGTGACTGACATTTTGCAGCCAGTAGACCCTTATATGTAAAAGCATATTGTTATATGGAGAGGTTTTAGGGCAATGTTCAGAATCAGGTTGCTATGGTCAATGGGGCAAGCTATGTGGGATAGAAGCCTGGTTGGTGCATTCTCCTGACGAACCTGACCCACCACACTTGACAGAACTTACTTCAGCACTGTGTCCCATTTGAAATCCTTGTATTTCATGAAGCAAACACCAATCTCCCAGTGCAGCAGCAAGAAATACCACGAATAGTGGAGGATGAACAAATGGAATTACAGTCCACAAGGGGAGACACTTAGACCCCAGTGGCCACAGGTTACCTACAAATAGAAAATTCAGCACTGCTGCCTCATGTTCATTGGAAAATAAGAATCCATGTCATCCAGATCACATAGATGAAGACTCAGCTATGATGGTCTCACAACAAATGAAGCTAATGCTCCTGACAACAGCATATATTTCATTGCCCAACCTCAGAGGCAGTTTCTCCAGATGTTAGGCTGGCAGAACTTCATGTTTGTGGAGTTTTTACCCTGTCCCTTACTTTTGGAAACTCCTCTACCACCTGCAAATTTGTGAACTCCTGAGCATTTTTCATTACACATATGTATTCACAGATTTTCTAACTCTTCTCCTCTAATTGTGTCTTATGTGGGGCGAAGGTAATGTCAAGGCATTGTGCTGAATGAGGGTGGGAAGATTTTTGTGTAGCACATATTTGCATACACATTTGATACATTTTCCAATTTTCCATTCGAAATACTGAATCCCTGACACTAACACATACCCTACTAGACTTTGACTTTTAATCCTAATATGGTGGAGAAAAATAACCCAAACAGAATAGAAATACAAGAGGTTCACAGGAGGCATGGTGTATAGTTGGACTTGCCTTTCGTATGATAAATGGTAGGTGTTATAAATCTAGCGAATTTTAATTGAAATAGTTCTCCATGTGTTTTAAAAGTTAACAAACATGTGAATAACTGTCTCCCTTTCTCTGTAGCCTATTCATCACATGTATTTTTATATGCACATATAGAATTCTACCTGGTATCACTCGTACATTTTGTGAGGTGGCTGGCTTGGCAGATGCAAATTGTGAGAAGAGATCACTCCTACTAAATGCTGTTGGAACTGAAAATTCAACATATGAGTGAGCTTCTTATTTGAACAACATAAATCCATGTTCATTAAAATGAATATTTTTGGATCTGTGGATGATATATTACTTCGTGGTGAATTTCGATTGGCATACATAATGCTACTTTTTAATGTCTGTGTGTGTATGTGTGTGTGTGTGTGTATACATATATATATATATATATATATATATATATATATATATATATATTCACTCTGCAGATTTTTCAAAATATGAAGTATATTTTTCTTATTATACACTCCCTAAATTCACTCATATTCATGTATTTGGATTAATAATCAAGTTTTCACAAGAATATTCTCAGAATTATTCATCCACCAGAAATACATATTTGTTTCTTAGTACTGAAAACTAACTTTGGGGGATCATATGATGGTGGTGAAGGGAGTGCATCACCCCCATGTACCGCGTCACTGTGCGGGAGAATGACGAGTTATAATCGCTAAAACCTATCTTGTTAGAAATTTCCAGCAAAATTGGGGTGCTCCAAAACCTAGTCGACATATTTCCATCTCACGAGGATCAGCTACGCGGGCTCAAACACGAGTGATTTGTCCGCATAGAGGGTCATGCTGCTTATTCAGGAAATCGGTCTGCGGCTAGAGTCTGCGGCGTGCACTGGGAAACGAAGAGATAGCAATGCAAATATACAGCGGTGTGGATTCTGCTTCCCGGTCCGGGTCTTGCTGAATAATGTGGAGGTAAATATCAACCGAGCCTTCATAGGCAGTGGCAACAGGATTGAGACGAGGCTTGTGAGGGCAAGTCAGGACTCACCCATTGCTTTGGTCACCCAGAAAAGGGAACAAAATGCTGCCTTTCACATGGGATACCAACATGACAAATTTCTGATGTCATCAGAAAGCAGCAGAGGAGATAACTTCATTGATACCAGCAGTGACAGAAACAGTTGGTCTCCTGGTGAAGAAAGTGAGTCACAAACACTCGGGTCTCTCTCACTTTGTCATCAAGCCAGAGGGGCAGAGCAGAGCAGCTGCCCGCACCTGGAACAGACCCAGTGACACACCTGCATGGTAGTCACGTCAACCCAATTGGAGTAGAGGCAGAACAGAGCTGCTACCCGGGCCCAGAACAGGCCCAGCGACCCACAGGTGTGGTAGTCACATCACCCCAATTGGAGTTGTTGCAGAGCAGAGCCTTCTCCCGTGCCTAGTACAATCCCAGTGGGTCACCGGCATGGTAGTCACATTACCCCAATAGGAGTAGGGGCAGAGCAGAGCCTTTGCCCATGCCCAGAACAGGCCCAGCAACCTGCAGGCATGGTAGTCACGACACACCAATTGGAGTAGGGGCAGAGCAGAGCCACCACCCGCGCCTGCAAGGTAGCAGACCTGCACCTGACCAGAAGAAGAGGCCCAGCGGCCTGCTGGCGCGGCAGACACTTTACCCCATTTGGAGTAGGGGCAGAACAGATCTGTAGCCCGTGCTCACAAGGTATCCTGACCTGCGACCAACCGGCAGACCAGGCCCAGCGGCCCACTGGCGTGGTAGTCACGTCACCCCAATTGGGGTAGGGGTAGAGCAGAGTCGCCGCCCACGCAAGCAAGGTAGGCAGACCTGCGACCGATCGGCAGAACACCGCAGGGGTCCACGGGCGTGGTAGACACGTCACACCAATTGGAGGAGGGGCAGAGGAGAGCAGCCTCCTGCGCCTGCATGGTAAGCAGACCTGCGACCGATCAGAATAACAGGCCTAGCGACCCATCAGCGTGGTAGATATATCACCACAATTGGTGGAACAGCACAGCCACCCCTGCCCCTGCAATGAAGACTTTTCAAGAGCAATATAAATATATAGGAAGAAAATTTCAAAATCACAACAGTTTCACCAAGCAGAAAGAAACGCGAGCAGTATGAAAAGAAAAGGAAAAAAGAACCACAAGCAATGCAGGTCAACACAACTTTAGAAGAGGTAATAGCTGCAGCAGATGGAATGTCAGATAAAGAACTCAGGATATACATTCTTCAGATGATCTGAAGTCTCAAGGAAGACATTAGACAGCAAAATCAGACAATGAAAGATCACTTCAACAATGAATTACATAAACAAAAGCAAGAAGCAAAAGATCAACTATACAGGGAGATAGAGGTTGTAAAAAATAACAAACAGAAATCCTAGAAATGCAGGAAGCAATAAACCATCTTAAAAACTCAATTGAGAATACTACCATCAGAGTAGAACACTTATAAGATACAACATCAGACAATGAAGACAAAGTATTTCAACTTGAAAAGAACATAGACAGCTCAGCCAAACTGTTAAGAAACCATGAACAGAACATCCAAGAAATATGGGATAAAATAAAGAGACCAAACTTAAGAGTCATTGGGATACAGGAAGGTATAGAGGTCCAAACCAAAGGAATGAGCAATCTATTCAATGAAATAATATGAGAAAACTTCCCAGACTTGAAGAATGAGACAGACTCCCACATTCTAAAAGCCTACAGGACGACGAATGTGAAAAATCATAAGAGATCCACACCTAGACACATTATAATGAAGATGCCCAATATACAGAATAAGGAGAGAATTTTAAAATCTACAAGAGAAAGGAAGCAGATTACATTTAGGGGTAAACCAATCAGGATAACAGCTGATCTTTCAACAAAGACTCTGAAAGCTAGAAGATCCTGGAATGACATTTTTCAATCACAGAAAGAAAATGGGTTCCAACCATGTACTGTGTATCCAGCAAAATTAAGCTTCAGGATGGAAGATGAAATAAAACTTTCCATGATAAGCAAAAGTTAAAAGAATTTGTAGCTAGAAAACCATCTCTTCAAAACATCCTTGGCAAAATATTACAGGAAGAGTAATTGGAAAATAATGAAAACCAACAGTGGGAGGTAGGACATTAAAGGGGGGAAATAATCAAAGAGGAAAACAATCCATGTTTAATAACATAAATAAACAAATATGGCTGGAAGAACAACCCTTATCTCAATAATAACTGTAAATGTTAATGGCTTAAACTCACCAATTAACAGACACAGGCCAGTAGAATGGATCACAAAACAAGACCCAATAATATGCTGCCTACCGGAGACGCATTTGATAAGAAAAAGACATACATACACTGAAGGTGAAAGTTTGGAAAAAATCATATCACTCATATGGACTTCGGAAAAAAGCAGGAGTGTCCATACTCATATCAAATAAAATAGATTTCAAGCCAAAGTTAATCAAAAGGGATAAAGAGGGACACTACATACTGTTCAAGAGAACCATACACCAGCAAGACATAACAATCATAAATATGTATGCCCCAAACAATGGTGCAGCTATGTTCATCAAAAAAACTTTTCTCAAGTTCAAGAGTCTAATAGACCACCATACAATAATCATGGGAGACTTCAACACAGCTCTCTCACCACTGGACAGGACTTCCAAACAAAAGTTGAAATAGGAAACTATAGAACTCAATAACACAATTAATAACCTAGACTTAATTGACATATGTAGAATATACGACCCAACATCAAGCAGTTACATTTTTCCTCAGCAGCACAGGGATCCTTCTCAAAAATAGATCATATATTATGTCACAGGGCAACTCTTAGACAAATTAAAGGAGTAGAGATAATACCATGCATCTTATCTTATCATAATGGAATGAAACTAAAAATCAATGATAAAAGAAGGAAGGAAAAACCATGCATCATTTGGAGAATGAACAATAGGTTACTGAATGATCAATGGGTTATAGAAGACATCAAGGAGGAAAATAAAAAATTCTTAGAGAAAAATGAAAACACAGACACAATATATCGGAATCTATGGGACACATTGAAAGCAGTTCTAAGAGGAAAATTCATTGCTTGGAGTTCATTCCTTAGAAAAAGAAAAAAACAACAAATAAATGATCTCATACTTCATCTCAAAATGTTAGAAAAACAAGAGCAAACAACAGCAAAAGAAGTAGAAGGAAAGAAATAATTAAAATCAGAGCAGAAATCAATGAAATCGAAACAAAAGAAACAATTGAAAAAATTGACAAAACTAAAAGTTGGTTCGTTGAAAAAATAAATAAAATGGACAGACCCCTAGCCATGCTAATGAAGAGGAGAGAGAACTGAAATTACTATCATATGGGATGAAAAAGGCAATATTACAACAGATATTTCAGAAATACAGAAGATAATCAGAAATTACTTTGAATCCTTATACTCCAAAATAATAGAAGATAGTGAAGGCATCGAAATATTTCTTAAGTCATATGATCTGACCAGAGTGAGTTAGGAGGATATAGACAACCTAAACATACCAATATCAATTGAGGAAATAAAAGAAACCATCCAAAGACTACCAACTAAGAAAATCCCAGGACCGTATGGGTATACATCAGACTTTTACAAAACCTTTAAATATGAACTAATACCAATACTTTTCAAGCTATTTCAGAAAATTGAAAAAGAGGGAGATCTTCCAAATTCATTCTACGAGGCCAATATCACTCTGATTCCTTCACCAGATAGACACTTCAAAGAAAGAAGACTAAAGACCGATATCTCTAATGAACCTAAATGCAAAAATCTTAAATTAAATTCTGGAGAATCAGTTACAAAAACATATCAAAAAAATGTGGACCATGATCAAGTAGGATTCATCCCTGGGATGCAAGGAGGGTTCAATATACGAAAATCAATAAGTGTTATTCACCACATCAACAGACTTAAAAATAAAAACCATATTATCATCTAGATAGATGCAGAAAAAGCATTCGACAAAGTACAGCATCCCTTTATGTTCAAAACTCTCGAAAAACTAGGAATAACAGGAACATTCCTCAATATTGTAAAAACAATCTATGCTAAACCGCAGGCTAGCGTCATTCTTAATGGAGAAAAATTGAAGACATTCCCTCCAAAATCTGGAACAAGACAGGCATGCCCGCTCTCACCACTTCTGTTCAATATAGTTCTCAAAAGACTGGCCAGAGCAATTAGACAGATGAAAGAAATTAAAGGCATATAAATAGGAAAAGAATAACTTAAATTATCACTATTGCAGATGACATGATTCTATACCTAGCAGACCCAAAAGGGTCTACAAAGAAACTAATAGAGCTAATAAATGAATTCAGCAAAGTGGCAGGATATAAAATCAACACGCATAAATCAAATGCATTCCTGTATATCAGCGACAAATCCTCTGAAATGGAAATGAGGACAACCACTCCATTGACAATATCCTAAAAAAAAAAAATGGGAATCAACCTAACAAAAGAGGTGAAAGTCTTATACAATGAAAACTACAGAACCCTAAAGAGAGAAATAGAAGAAGATCTTAGAAGATGTAAAAATATACCCTGTTCATGGATAGGCAGAACTAACATCATCAAAATGGCGATATTACCAAAAGTTCTCTATAGGGTTAATCCAATGCCAATCAAAATCCCAAAGGCATTTCTTGTAGAAATAGAGAAAGCAATCATGAAATTCATATGAAAAAATAAAAGACCCAGAATTGCAAAACAATGCTAAGCATTAAGTGTGAATCAGGTGGTATAGCGATACCAGACTTCAAACTATACTACAGAGCAATAGTAACAAAAATAGCATGGTACTGGTACCGAAAAAGGCAGGTGGACCAATGGTACAGAATAGAAGACACAGAAACCAATCCACAAAACTACAACTATCTTATATTTGATAAAGGGGCTAAAAGCATGCAATGGAGGAAGGATAGCATCTTCAACAAATGGTGTTGGGAAAACTGAAAATCCATATGTAACAAAATGAAACTGAATCCCTTTCTCTCGCCATGCACAAAAGTTAACTCAAAATGGATCAAGGAGCTTGATATCAAATCAGAGACACACTGTCTGATAGAAGAAAAATTTGGTTACGATGTACATACTGTGGGGTCGGGCTACAGATTCCTCAATAGGACACCCATAGTACAAGAGTTAATAACTAGAATCAACAAATGGGACTTACTCAACTAAAAAAGTTTTTTCTCAGCAAAAGAAACAATAAGAGAGGTAAATATGGAGCCTACATCCTGGGAAGAAATCTTTACTACTCACACTTCAGAGAGAGCCCTAATATCCAGAGTATACAAAGAACTTAAAAAATTAGACAATAAGATAACAAATAACCCAATCAACAAATGGTCCAAGGACCTCAACAGACACTTCTCAGATGAGGACATACAATCAATCAATAAGTACATGAAAAAATGCTCACCATCTCCAGCAGTCAGAGAAATGCAAATTAAAACCACCCTAAGATACCATCTCACTCCAGTAAGATTGGCAGCCATTATAAAGTCAAACAACAAGAAGTGCTGGCAAGGATGTGGGAAAAGAGGTACACTTGTACATTGCTGGTGGGACTGCAAATTGGTGCAGCCAATTGGGAAAGCAGTATGGAGATTTCTTGGAAAGCTGGGAATGGAAGCACCATTTGACCCAGCTATTCCCCTTCTTGGTCTATTCACTAAAGACCTAAAAAGAGCATGCTACAGGGACACTGCTACATCGATGTTCATAGCAGCACAATTGACAACAGCAAGACTGTGGAACCAACGTAGATGCCCTTCAATAGAATAATGGATAAAAAAAATGTGGCATTAACACACAATGGATTATTACTCTGCATTGAAAAATGAAAAAATCACAGAATTTGCAGGAAAATGGATGGCATTAGACTGGATTATGCTAAGTGAAGCTACACAATTCCTGTAAAACAAATGCCAAATGTCATCTTTGATATAAGGAGAGTAACTAAGAACAGATAGGGACAAAGAGCATGACAAGATGATTAACATTAAACAGGGATGAGAGGTGGAAGGGAGGGAGAAGGGAAATTGCATGGAATTGGAAGGAGACACTCTGGGTTATACAAAATTACAAACAAGAGGAATTGAGGGGAAAGGGAAAAATAATACAAGGGGGAGAAATTTATTACAGTAGAGGGAGTAGAGAGAGAAGTGGGGAGGGGCAGGGAGGCTAGGGGGGATAGTAGAGGATAGGAAAGTCAGCAGAATACAACAGACACTAGTATGGCAATATGTGAATCAATGGATGTGTAACTGATGTGATTCTGCAATCTGTATACAGGGTAAAAATGGGAGTTCATAACCCACTTGAATCAAAGTGTGAAATATGATATATCAAGAACTATGTAATGTTCTGAACAACCATAAATAAAAATAAAAAAAAAACTATCTTTGGTGCATAATGCACACAATTCTAATATTTCTACAGTAACTGACCCAGTTTAACATCAATGCAAGTAGATTCCTATTGGACATGATGTGTATTTTGACTTTCACTTTTATTCAACACTGATACATTACTATTTCAACAGTTTATGCACATAACAGGATATATATTTCATTCACAATTTAGAAAATTTATAGGCATTTGTTTCACTTTCAATCACTTCCTGCTTCAGAACACATGGATTCCTCCATATTTCTTGACTGGTCTTTTCATGAGACTTTTTTCCAAACATATTATTTTCGATTTCCATAATCACTTTTGAAACAAAACTCACACACACTTCATGATAAACAATAACCCTAAGATTACCATTAGATATATAACTGGTTGGAGTGAATGATTGTATGTCAATATATGATTTCCTATATATTTTCAGATATCAATTCAATCCATTATTTAAAGTGGAACCAGTTATAATATTTATTCACAGTATGGTCTATTCATGCATTATCTCTATATTCATAGACACAGGGTACACCACTTTGTACCCCCAATACTAATTTATATGTCTTCAAATATTGCTCCCAGTAATCGTGGAAGAAATACTCATGTCTTATGATCTACATATACATTTGATCACAATATTTTTCTGGGCACAAAATGCAAAAATCACACTTATGATTGTACCAAATCCTAAATGGAAAGTGAACATGGATTACTAAAACGATAAATGTCCTGGTTGCCTAATGCTTTCAAATGTCATTCCTATTGGTGACGACATATTTGTTTCTTCCTAAGATTATGTATTCAATCTCAACCCTATTGAAAATGTCTAATCCTATCACTCACTGTATAATTGCCTAATTTCGTAAGGTCTGTATTGATATTTTCCTTTCTACATATTTTCCCCAGTTAATCATTGTGAATGACTCTTCACATGTGCTGAAATTTACATTCACTCTATAACCAAAACACTATTGCTACAGAACTTTTGCTCCATGTCCTATACTCACTCTATTTCCTAAACCTACTGACTACCTTCCTAATCCCACCGACTATCTCAATTTGAGTGGATGTTCTCTTCTAAAATCAATCTTCCAAGGTGTAAGGTCCTATGCCATTGATTATCGATTTATCTGAGACATCTGCGCAGAACGTAATTATAAGCTAAGTATCCCAATCAAGGGCCTAATGCCCTTCTGGGCTTCAAATCTTACCTAGATTTCTGTTTCCATACTTATATTTCACCTCTATAATCTTATAAATATCGCAGGTTCCCAATACTATTAATCATCCTTCGCAATGATTCGTAACCCAAATCAAACATGTTATTAACCCTAACCATACACTCTTCCCTCAATCTAACTTTGCAGAAGAGCAGGGACAGAGTTCGTCTTACAATACAGGAATGTAGGGTATCTTCCTCCTGCTGAGAACCTCAAATGTCCATGCAAATTTGATCCCTGGAGAAGATGTAGGCATCTATGAAGGACCTGAGAGAGCAAATGTCATCTTCCATCGCAAACAACCTTTCCAGGATGAAGGGTTGTGTCTGAATAAGCCTCTCTCTTGTTAATGTACACAAGATAGACCAAACCAGGCATGTGTGGAGAGCTGTTCCTGGGTGCCTATGGTTGATATACCATTCTAACTTGTAAAAGTGTCACAGGAAGTAAGGGCAGCCTCCATCTCATAGGACAAAGTGGTTGCCAAGGCAATGACCTCAAAGAATTCCTGAAGGAAGTAATCTCACCTCACTTCCTTGGTGATGGAACTCTCTGAACTTGGAATCCGGGAAGCCAGGCACCCAGAGCCAGTCTCAGTCCCAGTCCCAGTGGTCTTATTTTTTGGATTTACCAAGGACAGAGTCAGTCTTTCTTGGTACCTACTGAGGTGAGGATGAACAAATGTCAGGAAAGCTCTGAAGAGGGGCCTTTCCTGAGACAGCAGGTAGTGGCTCACCGCTGGCTAGTGACAACTTCACAGATTTGGCCAACGAGACCATATCTGACACAGGACAGGCGATTTCATCAGAACATAGTTTGGCCCACCAGTCAGAAGACACTCCCAATAGTCACAGACCTACTTGGGGAAGGAGCTTCCTTTGTGTGTGTGGGTGTGGGTTTGAGATTTTGTCTCATGTTCTGAGAATAGGTAGGAAAGGCGGTTTGTTTGGTTTGGAGTGAACTGTTTCTGGTAAGTCGTTTGACAAGGCCAGTGTTTCTTTGTCTGTGTATCCCACTGTGTCCGTGGTTTTAGATATTAGAAAAGAGAATGAATCATTGGATGTGTCCTGTCTAGACTCAACTTGCCCAATTTATGAATGGACTGCGGCTTGACTTATGGGTGGACAACTCCAACAATCTTCCTAAGTTCCTCTTTTCTTCCTGAATTCTGGCCACTCTCCAGAATAGGCTCATGGTTTTTTGTCCAAAATATGTACCACCTCCAAGCTCTGTGACATGGCCATGTACTGGATAGCTGAAAGAAATGGGAGCATCTCAGAAAACTCAGATATTAGTTTGACCAGGAAATTCTAAGTGAAGAAACCCTGCTTTGGGCCTTTTGCTCACCAATTGTTCTGATGCCCTGAATGTCAGGAAGGTCTTTACCTCAGGCCACACCATTGTAGAGCCTAAAGAAACAGTTTTCAAATGGAAATGAAAGGGCATCACCTGTGGCTCTTTGCTTAATTGCTTTGGAAAGGGATGTGTCTGAATCAGCCTTTTGGCCCTGTGTGAGACTGTGGCTTAGATTCTCAGCACCTGATGGATCTAAAGAAGGATCCCATGTGTGCATCCAAAACCAAAATGGACAAAAGAGCAGTCAGTGTGGATGAAGTCTCTCGCATTCCTCTGTAAGGTTCCTGTCATCCATCATGTGAGAATAGTGATAATTTGGTTCAAATGTGTTCCTCAAAACCCTGCAGAGGCTAGCCCATAAGTGCTTGGTTTTTCTCAAGACTCCAATTCACATAAAGAATCTAAAACACACAGTCAGTAGGCCTCAAATTGGAGAAGCAGTGCCATATTAATGGCAGGCCTATTTGATCACTCTTGGTTCACTGGAAGGATGTTCTGGCCACCCTTATTTTAGGCAAATGAGGGGCAAGGGAGGTTATATTGGACACTGTCTTGGGCTGCACCCCTCATGGAAACCTCCAGCCAGAGATTATGATGATTGTGTAAATGGAAGAAGATGAGTGCCATGTGGAAGTGTTTTGGATTTAATTGTGGATATTTGTGTGACACTTGGAAGACATAACAAGGTCTACCTGGGCTTGAACTCTGGTGTGATTCCCCTTATAGACTGAGTTCAGGAACTGATCTCAGAGAAGTATTGCCATGTATTGTGCTGTGATTTAAGAGGCGATGTATGAGAGTCACCCTTGGAAACTGAGATCTAGCCCCAGAGTGGCTTTCCACAGAGCACTGGGAATTTCAGCCAAGATAACACATGATTTTATTCGAAAGACTTGGCAGCCATAGTTGAGAGTGAAAACACACATGGACCTCATATTGTAGACCTTAATGTTCCTGGCTTAATGTGACCTTTTGGCCATTCTTTGGGAAGCCTTGCCTGTGAGGGTTCTCCAGAGCTTTCATTGAAATAATCTTGCTCACCATTTACTGGTTCCTGAATGAATTGAAACCCACAGTGCCTCCAACTTCATTTTTGAAAAATGTCTAAATAAATACCATGAAATTTTTGAAATTCCCATGACCAGGTGGCACTGGAGAATCTTTGGATGTCCTGTTGCTGATCATGGATGTACCAGACAGTGCCTTGCTTGACTGGGTTTTATGAAAATTGTGTAGAACAGAGGTGCCAGAAAGTTGCAGCCTGCTGAGAAGTGGGCCTAGAGCTGTGGTGGGCAGGAGTGTGATAAAACATCTGTGTTGGAGCAATGTGGATCTTCCATTGACTTCCAAATGGCTTGTGGATTACATGAAGCAGCCAGCAGACCCTTGTAATTAAAGGCATCTTGTTATATGGAGAGGATTCAGGGCAATGTTCAGAATCAGGTTGCTATGGACAAGGATGCAATGTGGCAAGCTTTGAGGGATAGAAGCGTGGTTGGTGAGTTCTTCTGCAGACTCTGAACCACCACACATGACAGAACTCCCTCCAGCACTGTGTCTCAGTTGAACTCCTTGAATTTCATGAAGCAAATACCAAACTCCCAGTTCAGCAGCAAAAACCCCACAAAAAGTGGAGGAGGACCAAATGGCTTCACAGTCCAACGGGGAGACACTTAGCCCCCAGAGGCCACAGTTTACCTAAAAAGAAGAAAATCAACACTGCTACCTCATGTTCATTGGAAAATAAGATACCATGTCCTCCACATCACATAGAGGCAGACCCAGCTTTGATGGTCTCACTACAAAGGAAGCCAATTCTCCTGACAACAACATAATTTTCACGTTCCCAAACTCAGAGGCAGTTGCTCTAAAAGTTTTTAGGCCAGCAGAGCTCCATGTTTGTGGACTGTTTACCCTGTCCCTTACTTTTGGAAACTCCTCTACAACCTCCAAGTTTGTGAACTCCTGAGCATTTTCCATTCCAGATATGTATTCACTGATTTTCTATCTATTCTCCTCTAACTGTGTCTTACTTGGGGTGAAGGTAATTTCAAGGCATTGTTCTGGATGAGAGTGGGAGGATATTTGTGTAGCATATATTTGCATACAAATTGGATTCAATTTCCAATTTTCCTTTTGAAATACTGAATCCCTGACACTAACCCATACATACTAGAGTCAGACAACTCATCCTAACATGATAGAGAAAAATAACACAAACCTATAGAAATACAAGCAGTTCATTGGAGGCATGTTGTATAGTTGGACTTGCATTTTGCATTATACAAGGTAGGAGTTATAAATCTAGTCAATGTTTAATAGAAAAAGATCTCCATGTGTTTTTAAAGTTAACAAATATGAGAATTCATGTTTCCCTTTCTCTTTAGCCTATTCACACTTGTATATTTATATGCATATATAGAATCCTACCAGGTATCCCACGTACATCTTTGTGAGGTGGCTGACTTGGCAGATACAAATTGTGAGAAGAGATCACTCCTCCTAAATGCTGTTGGAACTGAAAATTCAACCTATAAGGAGCGTCCTAGTAGAACAACATTATACGTAAACTCATGTTCAGTAAAATAAATATTTTTGCATCTGTGGATGATATATATTTACTGATGAATTTCGATTGGCATTTATATTGCTACTTTTTAATGTCTGTGAGTGTTTTGTGTGTGTGTTTGTGTGTGTGTGTGTGTACACTCTCCAGATTTTTCAAAATATGAAATATATGTGTCAAATATACACTCTCTAAATTCATTTATGTTCATGTATGTGGATTTTTAATCAACTTTTCACAAGATTATTCTTGTGAAAAGTTGATTAAAAATATTCAGAAATATTCATCCACCTGAAATACATATTTGTTTCCTAGTACTGAAAACTAACTTCAGGGAATGATGCATACAAATCCTAATTATTCTACAGTAACTGACCCAGTCTAACATCAATGCAAGTAGATTCCAATGGGACATGATATGTAATTCTTTATTCATTTGTATTCGACACTTTTACATTATTATTTCTTCAGTTTTTGCACATCATAGGATATACATTTCATCCACAAGTTCACAAATTTGTAGGCATTTGTTTCAAATTTAATCACTTTTTGCTTCAGAACACATGTATTGTCAAGGTTTCTTTACTGGTATTTTCATGAGTCTTCTTTCCAAACACATTATTTCCATAGTCACTTTTGAAGCAAAACTCACACACTCTTCATGATAAACCAAAACACGAATATTACCATTAGATGTATAACTGCTTGGAATGAATGATTGTATATCAATATACGATTTCCTGTGATTTTTCAGATATTAGATCAATTCATTTTTTAAAGTTGAAAAAAGTTATATTATTCATTCACATTACGGTCTATTCATTCTTTATCTCTATATTCATAGACACAGGGTACACCTCTTTGTACCCCCGATTCTAATTTTACATCTTCAATATATTGCTTGCAGAAATGTTGGAAGACATACTCATGTCACCTGATGTACGTATACATTTTATCAAAGTAATATTCTGGACAAAAAAATGTAAAGGTCACATTTATGATTGTACCAAAGCCTAAATGTAAAGTGTACATGAATTACTAAAAACATCCATGTCCAGGTTGCCTAATGCTGTCAATTGTCAATCCTATTGGTGACTACATATTTGTTTCTTCCTAATTTATATATTCAAACTCAACCCTGTTGGAAATGTCTAATCCTATCACTCACTTTATACTTTGCCTGATTTCATAATGTTTCTATTGATATCTGCTTTTCAACAAATTTTCCCAAGTTGATGCTAGTGACTGACACTTCATATGTGCTGACATTTACATTCACTCTATAATCGAAACCCTATTGCTAAAGAACTTTTGGTCCAAATCCTATACTCACTCTTCTTTCTAAACCTACCGACTATCTTCCTAATCCTACCGACTATCCCTTTTTGACTGGATGTTCTCTTCTACATTCAATAAAATGTCCTATGCCATTGTATATCGAATTATCTGAGACAATTTTGCAGAGCATAATTCAAAGCTAAGTATCCCAATCAAGGGCCCGATGTCCTTCTGGGCTTCAAATCATACCTAGATTTCTGTTTTCATACTTATATTTCACCTCTATATTCTTGTAAATATCGCAGGTTCCCAATAGCATTATTCATCGCACAGAATGATTCGTAACCCAAATCAAACCTGTTATTAACCCTAAACATACTCTGTTCCCTCAATCTCATTTTACAGAAGAGCAGGGACAGAGTGGTTTTTACAATACAGGAAACTTGGGGACCTTCCACCTGCTGAGAACTTCAAAGGTCCATGCAGAAATGATACCTGGAGAAGTTGTAGGCAGGTATGAAGGACCTGAGAGAGAAAAAGTCATCTTCCAATGCAAACAACCTGGTCAGGATGAAGGGATATGTATGAATCAGCCTCTCTCTTCTTATTGTAGAGAAGATGGACCAAACCAGGCCTGTGTGGAGAGCTGTTCTTGGGTGCCAATGGTTGATATACCATACTACCTTGTGAAAGTGTCACAGGAAGTAGGGGAAGGCTCCATCTCATGGGACCTTTGGAAGCAACTGTTAGGACAAAGTCGTTGCCAAGGCAGTGACCTCATTCAGTTCCAAAGAAAGTGACATACCTCATTTCCTTGGTGATGGAACTGTCTGAACTTGGTATCCAAAAAGCCAGGCACCAAGAGACAGTCCCAGTCCCAGTCCCAGTGGGCTCACTTGTTTGGATTTACCAAGGACAGAGTCAGTTTTCTTGGTACCTAATGATGTGAGGATTGCCAAATGCCAGGAAAGCTCTGAAGATGGACCTTTCCTGAGAAAGCAGATAGTGGTTCACCACTGGCTCCTGACAACTGCACAGAGTTGGCCAAGGAAACCAGATCTGAGAGAAGACAGACCATTTCAGGGAAACATAGTATGGCCCACCAGTCAGAGGACACTCTGGATAGTCACAGACCTACTTGGGTGAAGGAGGTGCCTTTGTGGGAGTGTGTGTGGGTTTATTGTTTTGTCTCATGTTCTGAGAATAGATGGGAAAGGCGGTTTGGTTTGGAGTGGACAGTTTCTAGTAAGTTGTTTCACAAGGTGAGTGTTTCTATGTCTGTGTATCCCACTGTGTCCATTGTTGTAGACATTGGAAAAGAGAATGCATTAATGGATGTGTCCTGTCAAGTGTAAATCTTCCCATATTTCAACCTGCCCAATATATGAATGGAGTGCAGCTTGTCTTGTCGATGTGCAACACCTGCTATCTTTCTAAGTTGCTGTTTTCTTCCTGAATTCTGTCCACTCTCTAGAATATGCTCATGGATTTATGTTCAAAATATGTACCACCTCCAACTCTGTGACATGGCCATGTACTGGATAGCTGAAGAGAATTGCGAGCATCTCAGAAAACTCAGATATCAGTGTGACCAGGAAAGTCTCAGTGGAGAAACCCTGCTTTGGGCCTTTTGCTTACTTATTGTTGTTTTTCACTGAATGTCAGGAAGTTCTTTGCCTCAATCCACCCCTTTGTGAAGCCTGAAGTAAACAGTTTTCAAATGGAAATGAATGGCATCACCTGTGGCTCTTTGCTTAATTGCTTTGGGAAGGGATGTGTCTGAATTAGTCTCTTGGCCATGTGTGTGGCTTTGAGTTAGATTCTCAGCACCTGATGCATCTAAAGAATGATCCCATGTGTGCATCCAAAACCATAATGGCAAAAAAATCATTCATTATGGATGAAGTCTCTTGCCTTCCTCTGTTAGGTTCCTGAACTCCATCAAGTGAGAATAGGGATTCTTTGGGTCAAATGAGTTCTTCAATTCCCTGCAGAGGTGCTTGGGTTTTCGAGAAACTCCAAATCACATAAGAAATTGATACCTGAAATCAGTAGGCCTCAAATTGGAGAAACACAGAAGTATTAACGGCAGGCTTATTTGATCACTCCTGGTTCACAGAAACGGTGTCCAGGCCACCCTGACTTTAGGCAAATGAGGAAAAAGCGAGCTGATTTTGGACACTGTCTTGGCTTTTCTCATGACTCCAATTTACATAAAGAATCTACACCCCACAGTCAGAGAGCCTCAAATTGGATAAGCGGAGCAGTATTAAGGGCAGGCCTATTTGATCACTCCAGGTTCACAGGAAGGGTGCCCAGGCCACGCTGAAGTTAGGCAAAAGAGGTGCAAGAAGCTTATTTTGGACATTTTCTTGGGCTGCACAACTCATGGAAAACTCCAGGAAGAGGTTATGATTAGTGTCTATATGGAAGAAGAATAGGGCCATGAGGGAGTATTCTGGTTTTAATTGTTTTCATTTGAGTAGCGGTTGGAAGAGTTGTCTGGGTCCACCTGGACTTGAACTCTGGTGTGATTCTCCTTATAGACTGAGTTCTGGAACTGACCTGAGAGAAGTATTGCCAGGAATTGTGTTGGGATTTTAGGAGGCCAGGCATGAAGTTGCCATTGGAACCTGAGATCTAGGCACAGGTTGGCTTTCCACAGAACACTGCGAATCTCAGCCAGGATATTACATGATTTTATTCTGAAAGACTTGGCATGCATTATAGAGATTCAAAACCCACATGGACCTCGCTTTATAGACCTCAATTGGCCTCGCTTCATGTGACTTTTTGGCCACTCATTGGGTAGCCTTGCTTGTGAGAGTACTCCAGCGCTTTGCCTGAAATTAGTTTCCTAACCCTTTAAGGGTTCATGAATGAATTGAAACCCACAGTGCCTCCAACTTCATCCATGAAAAATTGCTAGATAATTACCATGAAATTTTTAAAATTCCCATGACCAGATGTCACTGGAGAACCTTTGATGTCCTGTTGATGATCATGAATATACCAGACAGGGCCTTGATTGACTGGGTTTCATGAAAATGGTGTAGAACAGACATGCTAGTAAGTAGGAGCCTGGTGAGTAGTGGGCCTAGAGAAGTGTTATGCAAGTGAGTGATAAAACATCTGTGGTGGTGCCATGTGGATCTTCCATTGGCTTCCAAATGGCTTGAGACTGACATGGTGCAGCCATCAGACCCATATACGTAAAGGCATATTTTTATATGGAGAGGTTTTAGGGCAATGTTCAGAATCATGTTGCTATTGTCAAGGGGGCAAGCTACGTGGGATAGAACCCTGGTTGGTGCATTCTCCTGGAGACCATGCCCACCACAGCTGACAGAACTCCCTTCAGCACTGTCTCCCATTTGAACTCATTGTATTTCATGAAGCAAATACCAAACTCCCAGTGCAGCAGCAAAAAACACGACGATAATTGGAGGATGACCAAGTTGTGTCACAGTCCACACGGGGAGACACTTAGCCCTCAGTGGCCACAGTTTACCTACAAAGAGAGAATTCAGCACTGCTGCCTCATTTTTATTGGAAAATAAATAACCATGTCCTCCAGGTCACATAGAAGCAGATCGAGCTTTGATTGTCTCACTACAAATAAAGCTAAAGCTAATGAAAACAACATATATTTTAAGTGCCCAACCTCAAAGGCAGGTTCTCAAAAAGTCTTTAGGCCAGCAGAGCTCCATGTTTGTGGAGTGTTTACCCTGTCCCTTACTTTTGGAAACTCCTCTACCACCTCCAAAGATGTGAAATCTGGAGCATTTTCCATTCCTGATAGGTATTCACAGATTTTCTAACTCTTCTCCTCTAATTGTGTCTTACTTGGGGCGAAGGTAATGTCAAGGCATTGTTCTGGAGGAGAGTGGGAAGAATTTTCTGTAGCATATATTTGCATACACATTGGATTCAGTTTTTTATTTTCCATTCAAAATACTGAATCCCTGACTCTAACCCATACCCGACCAGACTCTGACTACTAATTCTAATATGATGGAGAAAACTAACCCAAACAGAATAGAAATACAAGCAGTTCAGAGTAGTCCTGGTGTATTGTTGGACTTGCCTTTTGCATGATACAGAGTTGGAGTCATGAATCTAGTCGATTTGTTGTTGAAATAGTTGTCCATGTATTTTTAAGGTTAACAAATATGTGAATTCCTGTCTCCCTTTCTCTGTATTCTTATATGCACATATAGATTCCTACCTGGTACCACACGTACATTCTTGTGAGGTGGCTGACTTGGCAGATACAAATTGTTAGAAGAGATCACTCCTACTAAACTTGTTGGAATTGGATATTCAACCTATGGGTGAGCTTGCTAGTTGAAGAGCATTATACATAAATCCATGTTCAGTAAAATTAATATTTTTAGATCTCTGGATGATGCATATTTTATAATGAATTTTGATTGACATATATATTGCTACTTTTTTGTCTGTGTGTGTGTTTTGTGTATATATATATATATATATATATATATATATATATATATATACACTCTCCAGATTTTTCAAAATATGAAATATATGTGTCTTATATACACTACCTAAATTCATTCACGTTTATGTATGTGGATTTATAATCAACTATTCACAAGATTATTCTGAGAAATATTCATCCACCTGAAATTTGCCTAATGATCTGAAATGTCAATCCTATTTGTGACTACATATTTGTTTCTTCCTAAGATTATATATGTAAACTCAACCCTGTTCAAAATATCTAATCCTATCACTCACTTTATACTTTGCCTGTTTTCGTAATGTCTCTATTGATATCTGCTTTCCTACATATTTTCCCCAGTTCATCATTGTGACTGACTCTTCACCTGTGCTGACATTTACATTCACTCTCTAATCGAAACCCTATTGCTAAAGAACTTTTTTTTCCAATTCCTATACTCACCCTTATTCCTAAAAGTACTGACTATCTTCCTAATGCTATCGACTATCCCTTTTTGACTGGATGTTCTCTTCTACATTCAATCATCCAAGTAAATGTGGGGCGAGCTTCAGAGGAGGAGACAACCAACAGACTATCTCATGCAACATCAAAGGGTTTTTTTGGTGTCCAGCATGCTGGGGCTCAGAGATCACTTGAATCGAGCAGATAGCCCTGAGAATAGCTTAAGTAGAGCTTATATACTTTCCCTGGAGAGGGCAGGGAGGGAATTTTATTGATGGGTCAGGGCGAGTGGGTGGTTTGCGTGCAACTGGGTGAGGGAGTACATTCTGCAGTTGCGCAGCTGGGGACAGAACATTCTGGGAACAAGATTTGCAAGCATTTCTGAAGATTTCAACAGTGTTTTGTTAAGCATACAGAAAAATAAGAAGTGACAAGTACCTATTTATTAACCTTTAATTCCCCACTTCTTCTTCTGGCTACTTTTAATCATAAAAATGATCATTGGAGGGTGTCACATTCTATGTCTGCTAGTGGGGTATTACCATAAGTTTAACTCGTCCAATTTGAGCCTGGAGAAAAGAAATTACACGGTTGAGCAAACAGGGTTTTATAGTTAGCAATAATATGAGGATTATTATTGGACCTGCCAGGTTGATAAAAACGTAGTTAACCAGGAGGAGTGTGTGAACCAAGACTCAAGCCACCCTTTTTGGGCCTCTCTCTCTTGTTGATGCTCTTCAAGGTGTCTTTTAAATTTACTCATAGATTTTATTACAACTCCAGTATGGTCAGCATAAAAACAACATTCTTTCCTCAATGCATCACAAAGGCCCCCTTCTCTAATAAAGAGGAGGTCCAACCCTCAACTGTTCTGTAAAACAACTTCAGAGAGAGAGGTTAAAGATTCATGCAAAGCTCTGATGGGGGTTTCTAATATCTTAGTTTTGCTCTATTGCTGCTTCTAATTGGGTCATTTGTTGTGTCCCATGGACAATGGCAGTGGCTCCTGTGCCCACCCGTGCAGCAACTCCTATTCATAATAGGATGGCTAAAGTGAGCGATACATGTTCCCAGTGGAACCAGTTGTATGCCCCCCCCCATTTGATCTTCAAACGAACCTGCATCATGATAGAGCACTCTGGGAAACATCTGCACCATTTCAAAATTAATCCCATCTGTTGACCATTTCATGAAAACATAAACAATGTTTAAGTATATAGAATTATGCTGTTGTAGGGACAGACAAGGCAAGGCACCTAAGGCACTGAAGACAGGGAAACAGTCCTATTTTGTTGCAACCGGATTCAGAGGGCATTGCTTCTGTTGTAATCAATTAATCCCCTGAAACTCAAGTTTAGGTAGTTTCAGAATTTTGTACCCAGCATATAAGGATGGGGCTCAGAAGTTTACAGTCTGCAGAAGTTCAAAAAAGCAGTATTTGTTTCTGATTTTTCCTCTGTTCTGGGCAAGTTAAATTTTCAAGGACACATGGGAGGGGGAGAGCTTTTTATTCCCTTTCTTATTTTCCCCCTGCCAGCTGTTACAACGGAGCCCATTTGGTAATTTCTTTATCTTAGAAATGTAGCCATTTCTGTGAAGCCCCAGCTGAAGGCCAGAGGCCTTGTTCACATATTTTGTGAAAAACAAGTTAGGGGTTGTCTAGCTTAGAAGTACTGAGTTTTTTAACCAGTGGCCAAGTAGAACAGGGCAATACAAAAAGAGAAAGTTTATCTACATTGAACTCTTTATAGAAACTCTATGCTGAAAGTTCTAAATTCAGCCATGGTGAAGACTTCTGGAGAAGGACATTTAAGACTTTTCTGTGGGCCTGGTACAGAGGGGGAATACGGGGAAGGTGGGGCTGAGAGAAGCTCTGAGGATCTGAGAATGAGGAAAAAGAGATATGTAAAAGAATAATTGGAAAGGGGTTTGGGAATTTCCTAGCAACAAAACTTCAGCAGTAGAACAGGTAGAGCAGAGCAGAAAACGGGAGTGAGTATCCCAAAATTCTGTGAGGGACTTTAAATTTTAGTAACCTGTTTTCAGTGATGACAAAGCAACTTTAATGGCCATTTATATTACATCTTGGATAAGGGTCTGAGAGCTCTCCTCAGCTCGTTTGAGCTTTGGGTTAGCTGGAAAGAGGACCTGGTGGGACCCGGTGAGGGCACTGACAGGAGAAGAGAGGAATGAGTCGGTGGAGGGGTACCTCAGTACCTGCTACCTCACTAGTGGGCAATTGTCTGAGAACTGGTGGAGGTTTGGGTTTCTGATCTAGTAATTGGAGGGGAGAAATCAGGTTGCTGAGGTGGGAGTGACAGCAGAGAGTCTGGAGCAGAAGGCTGAGGATAAAAATCTATTGGAGAAGCATAGTTCAGGATGTGAGTGAAGGAGGGAAAAGGCTTCCACATAGGGGAATCTCCTTTCACCCTTTTGAGCACTTGCAGAAGTTAAAAAGGTCACGCAAAATTTGAGGATCTAGAGACCCCTCTGGGGGCCATCCTTTTTCTGTTTTCTACTTGGTAATATGGCCAATGCTGTGTACTGAATTTGATGAAGTATTGGGGTTCCATCAGGCAGCCCCTGTATGATCACATCTCCATGAAATACAGAAGAAGTCGGCTTTTCCCCCACACAGCCGTTACTGTTTGTGGCTTTGATAGTTTGCCGGGCAAACATAGTAATCTAGGCTAGCCAACCGCATCTGGCTCGCGTGTCCCTACATCCATAAAGTTTGTTTCCATTATCTATGGTACGGAAGTGATTTAATGGTATTTTAGTGGGATTTTCTTCATCAGGGATATCCCAATAAAAAAGACCTATGGCCAGCTGACAAATGTCTGGGTGGAGAGATGGCCACCAGGTCCCTAAGGGGGCTGTATGTGAGATAGATTATACTCTTTTCCAGTAGGATTTGTGATCAGCCATCGCTGCTTAACAGGCTGATGAGGGTTAGGACTACTTGTGGCCAAGGGGAGAGTATATAACCTTATCCACATGGCGAATACACAATTTGAAACTGTTACCAGTCTTTTCCAGTTTCCAGAAAGATTCTGGACAAGGAGCAGGCTTGAGATGAGAGGCATGGATCCAGGAAGTGATTCTGTATACCTTTACCACTGTAGGTGTTATAAGTAACACCTGGTATGGTCCTTTTCAGCAGGGTTCCAGGGATGACACCTGATGTCATCTTACATACATGAAGTCTCTTATTTGATATGGATGTGGAATCCCCTGGTACACAGTTTGGTAGGCAGTGGCCAGCTATTTTCACAGGTATCACTGAGTTCTTTCAAGAGCTTTAAGTCTGTCAACCAAGAGGGTGTGAAATGGATCCTTAGGTCTTACAGTTGGGCTTAGGACCCTTACTGGACGAGGGCCACCATAGAGAATTTCTCAGGGGGTAAGGCTACTCAAAGAAACAGAAGGATTTTTTCTTGCATGAAACATTGCATAAGTCAGGAGCATAGTCCAATCTTTTATGCTGGTCTCTAAGCTTAATTTCGTTAAGGTCTCTTTAATTGTTCTATTCATTCTTTCTACTTGTCCTGAACTCTGGGGTCTATAAGCACAATATAACTTCCAATTAATCCCCAGGTTCCTGGCTAACCCCTGACTTACCTGGGCCATGAACATCGGTCCATTATCAGATCCTATTACCGGCTTAGCTTCCTCCAAAGGTAGAGAGGCTTAGTCAGAAGCAGGGGAATCACTTAGAGTGTGTTGTGTGTTAGGGGACGAGGGCAGTGGATAAGGAGGGGAAGAAGAGTCCAGTAGAGTCAAATCTTGTGACTCAGGGAGAACAGAGGGTGGAGGAGGTGGAAGAGGTGAGGGTTTGAGAGATCATGGGGGAAGGAGTATGAGCAGAGGCATGGGCAAGGAAAGGCTTCACCCATGGTGGAGGAGATTTGCAGAGGTTGGCAAAGTTAAGATATATGGCTGTTGATCAGGATGGATATGTGGCCCTGGCTGAAAGACAATATATCTGACTTTTTAAATTAGTGGGAAGTAGAAAGATATTTCTAGGGGCCATACGACTCCAAAATGGGCCATTCTGAGGCACAGAGAGTCTGCCAGGTCTAGCGTTTTACTAAAAAAAGAAAGATACTGAGCCCATAAGCAGACTTTGGTTCAGTGATCAAGGGTCAGGGACAGAGCCATTGAAGTGCTCTGTCCCATAATGAAAGGTACACAAACAGTAAAAGCAAAGTCACATGACACAGATAAGACAAGACCATGAAGACAGGCAATGGACGTCCAACACTGAGACCAGGAATGCGTAGCCGGCAAAACCCGACAGGATGGCAATACCTAATCTAAAACAAAATATCACTGAGTCGATGAAGCAATTGTTCCTTGATTCTCCGAGTCCTCTGCGGGGTCCCCCAGGGAGGTGCCCTATGTCTCTGTGACACGTCTCTCAGCCACCGTCGGAGAGACCCCAGGCTCTTCATCTCCAGCAATTTTGCCAAGCCCTAACATGACACCTGAAACCAGAAAGAGGCGCCTTACTTGCTCCGAGAGGAGCCCGTTGGGGGTCTCTCATCCGCCACTGCCAGAACTCGGTGGAACCTCAATATGTAAAGGTCAGGCGAGTGTCGGAGGAAGAGACTACCAAGAGACTGTCTCATGCAACAGCAAAGGGTTTTTTTTGGGTCCAGCTTGCTGGGGCTCACAGCTAACTTAAATAGATCAGAGAGCTCTGAGAACAGCTTATGCAGAGCTTACATACATTTCTTGGAGAGGGAAGGGAGGGAAGTTTACTGATGTGTAAGGGTGAGTGGGCGGTTCGCGTGACACCGAGTGAGGCAGTACATTCTGCAGTTTGGCAGTTGGGAACAGTACATTCTAGAACAAGATTAGCAAACATTTCTCAAGATTTCAACAGTGTTTTGTTAAGCATACAGAAAAACAGGAAATTACAAGTACCTATTTTATTAACCTTTCACTACCGACTATCCCTTTTTGACTGGATGTTCCTTCTACATTAATTCATGCAAGGTACAAGGACCTATGCCATTGTATATTGATTTATCTGAGACATCTCTGCAGAACGTAATTCAATGCTGCGTATCCCAATCAAGGGCCCAATGCCCTTCTGGCCTTCAAATCATACTTAGATTTCTTTTTTCATACATATATTACACCTATATATTCTTATACACATAGCAAGTTCCCAATACCATTATTCATCCAGCACAATGATTTCTAACCCAAATCAAACATGTTTTTAACCATAATCATACACTGTTCCTTCAATCTAACTTTATAGAAGAGCAGGGAAAGAGTTGATTTTACAATAAAGAAATGTAGGGAAACTTCCACCTGCTGAGAACCTCAAAGGCCCATGCAGAAATGATCCCTGGAGAAGATGTAGGCAGCTATGAAGGACCTGAGAAAGCAAAAGTCATCTTCCATGGCAAACAACCCGGTCAGGATAAAAGGTTGTGTCTGAATTAGATTCTCTTCTTAATGTAGAGAACATGGACCAAAACAGGCCTGTGTGGAGATCTATTCCTGGGTGCCTATGGTTGATATACCATTCTAACTTGTGAAAGTGTCACAGGAAGTAGGGGCAGCCTCAATCTCATGGGACCCTTGGAAGCAACAGTTAAGACAAAGTGGTTGCCAAGACAGGGACCTCATTCAGTTCAGGAAGGAAATGACCTCACCTCACTTCCTTGGTGATGGAACTTTCTGAACTTTGGATCCAGGAAGCCAGGCACACAGAGCCAGTCCCAGTCCCCATCCCTGTGGTCTCACTTATTTGAATTTACCAAGGACAGTCAGTCTTTCTTGGTACCTTCAGACGTGAGAAGAACAAATGCCAGGAAAGCTCGGAAGCGTTGCTTTTCTTGAGAAAGCAGTTAGTGGCTCACCGTTGGCTCCTGAGAAGTTCACAGAGTTTGCCAAGGAGACCAGATCTGAGACAGGACAGGCTATTTTGGGGGAACATATTATGGCCTACAAGTCAGAGGACACTCCGGATAGTCAAAGACCTACTTGGGGGAAGAAGGTGCCTTTGTGGGTGTGGTTGTGGGTTTGTGGTTTTGTCTCATTCTCTGAGAATAGGTAGGAAAGTCAGTTTGTTTCGTTGGAAGTGGACTGTTTCTAGTAAGTCGTTTAACATGGCGAGTGTTTCTCTGTCTGTGTATCTCACTGTGTCCGTGGTTGTAGACATTAGAAAAGAGAATTCATGAATGGATGTGTCTTGTCTAGTAGAAAGCTTCTCAGCATTCATATTGCCCCATTTATGAATGGACTGTAGCTTGCCTTATTGATGTGCAACACCTGCTATCTTCCTAAGTTCCTGTTTTCTTCCTGAATTCCGGCCAATCTCAAGAATAGGCCTATGGTTTTGTGTCCAAGATCTTTACCACCTCAAAGCTCTGTGACATAACAATGTACTGGATAGCTGTAGGGAATGGGGAGCATCTCAGAAAACTCAGATATCAGTGTGACCAGGAAAGTCTCAGTGGAGAAACCCTGCTTTGGGCCTTTTACTTACCAATTGTTCTGTTGCCCTGAATGTCAGGAAGGTCTTTGCCTCTGGCCACCCTTTTTTGAAGCATGAAGAAAACAGTTTTCAAAGGGAAATGATTGGGCATACCTGTGGCTCTTTTCTTAAGTGCTTTGAAAAGGGATGTGTATGAATCAGCCCCCTGGCCCTGTGTGTGTCTGTGACTTAGATTCTCAGCACCTGATGGATCTAAAGAAAGTTCCCATGTTTGCATCCAAATGAAAAATGGCCAAAAGAGCAGTCATTGGGATGAAGTCTCTTGACTTCCTCTGTAAGGTTCCTGAACTCCATCAAGTGAAAATAGGGATCCTTTGGGTCAAATGAGTTCTTCAAAACCTACAGAGGCTAGCCCATAGGTGTTTGGTTTTATCATGACTAAAATTCACATAAAGAATCTAAACCCCACAGTCAGTAGGCCTCAAATTGGAGAATTGGAGCGGTATTAATGGCAGGCCTATTTGATCACTCCTGGTTCACAGGATGGGTGTCCAGGCCACCTTGACTTTAGGCAAATGAGGGTCAAAGGAGCTTATTTTGGACACTGTCTTGGTCTGCGCCCCTCATTTAAACATCCAGCCAAATTATGATGAGTGTCAATATGGAAGAAGATGAGGGCCATATGGGAGTGTTCTTGTTTTAATTGTGGTAATTTGTGTGGTAGTTGGAAGAGATGACTGGGATCACCTGGGCTTGAACTCTGGTGTGATTCCCCTTAAAGAATGAGTTCTGGATCTGACCTCAGAGAAGTATTGCCGTGAATTCTCTTGGGATTTTACTAGGCCACGAGTGAGAATCGCCTTTGGAAACTGAGATCTAGGCCCAGGATGGCTTTCCACGGAGCTCGGGGATTCTGAGCCAGGATATCACATGATTTACTTCTTGAAGACTTGGCAGCCCTAGTTGAGAGTCCAAACACATATGGACCTCACATTGTAGACCACAATGTGTCTGGATTCATGTGACCTTTTTGCCAGTCTTTTGGAAGGCTTTTCTGTGAGTGTTCTCCAGAGCTTTCATTGAAATGAGCTTCCTCACCATTTAATGGTTCCTGAATTAATTGAAACCCACAGTGCCTCTAACTTCATTTTTGAAATATGACTAGATTAATACCATGAAATTTCTGAAATTTTCATGACCAGGTGGCACTGGATAAACTTTGGATTTCCTGTTGCTGATCATGAGTGTACCAAAGAGTGCCTTGATTGACTGGGTTTCGTGAAAATGGTGTAGAACAGAGATGCCAGTAATTTGGATCCTGCTGAGTACTGGGTGTAGAGAAGTGGACTGTAGGTGTGTAAATAAATATTTTTGGTAGGACCACCTGGATCTTCCATTGGCTTTGAAAGACTTGCGACTGACATGGTGCAGGCAGCAGACCTTTATATGTAAAGGCATCTTGTCATATGGAGAGGTTTCAGGGCAATGTTCAGAATCAGGTTGCTATAGTCAAGGGGAAAGCTATGTAGGATAGAAGCCTGGTTCGTACATTCTCTTCGCGACCCTGACCAACCACACATGACAGAACTCCTCCAGCATTTTTATCCCAGTTGAACTCCTTGTATTTCGTGAAGCAAGTACCAAACTCCCAGTGCAGCAGTAAGAAACACCCTGGAAAGTGGAGGATCACCAAATGGCTTCACAGTCCACATGGGAGACACTTCAGCCCAGTGGCCTCAGTTTACCTACAAAGAGAGAATTCAGCACCGCTGCCTCATGATCATTGGAAAATAAGAAACCATGTTCTCCAGGTAACATAGATGCAGACCCAGATTTCATGGTGTCACTACAAACGAAGCTAAATCTCCTGACAATTACATATATTTCTTGTTCCCAACCTCAGAGGAAGTTTCTCAAGAAGTCTTTAGGCCACCACAGCTCCATGTTTCTGGATTGTTTACCCTCTCCCTTACTTTTGGAAACTGTTCTACCACCTCCAGTGTTGTGAACTCCTGAGCATTTTCCATTCCACATAAATTCACAGATTTTCTAACTCCTCTCCTCTAATTGTGTCTTACTTTTAGCGATGGTTATGTCAAGGCATTGTTCTGGATGAGAGAGGGAAGATTTATGTGTATCACATTTTTGCATACACATTAGATTCATTTTCCTTTTTTTCATTTGAAATACTGAATCCCTGACACTAACCCATACCCTACTAGACTCTGACTACTAATCCTAATATCATGGAGAGAAAGAAACCTAACCGAATAGAAATACAGGCCTTTCATAGGAAGCATGGTGTATACTTCTATTTGCCTTCTGCATTATCAAGAGTATGTGTTTTAAATCTAGTCAACTTTTCATTGTAATATTTCTCCATGATTTTTTAAAATTATCACATATATAAATTCCTGTCTCCCTTTCTCTGTATCCTATTCAGCACATGTATTTTTTTATGCATATATATAATATCCTACCTGGTATCACACGGACATTCTTTTGAGCTCCCTGACTTTGGAATATAAAATTGTGAGAACAGATGACTCTCCCTAAATAATGATGGAACTGAAAATTCAACCTATGGGTGAGCTTCCTAGTGAAAAACACTATACATAAATCCATGTTCAGTAAAATGAAGATTTTTGAATACGTGGATGAATTATATTTCATGATGAATTTCGATTGGCATATATATTGCTAAATATTAATGTGTGTGTGTGTGTGTGTGTGTATGTGTGCATGTGTGTGTGTGTGTGTGTGTGTTTGTGTATTTTTTTTAAATCTGGAAAAAATATATATGTATATATATATATATATATATAAATATATATATATATATTTTTTTTTTCCTCCAGATTTTAAAAAAAATATGAAAAATATGTGTCTTATTATACACTCCCTAAATTCATTTATATTCATGTATGTGGGTTCAAAATCCAATCTTTACAAGATTATTTTCAGCAATATTTATATTCCTGTAATACATTTTTGTTTCCTACTACTGAAAACTAAGTTCAGTAGGTGGTGCATACAAATCCTAATATTTCTACAGTACCTGACCCAGTTTAACATCAATGCAAGTATATTGCTATGGGACATGATGTGTATTTTGAAGTTCATTTTTATTCAACACTGGTATATTACTATTTTATCTGTTTATGGACATCATAGGATATATTTTTTCATCCACAACTTCACAAAATTATAGGCATTTGGTTCACATTCATTTACTTACTACTTAAGAACACATGTATTCCTCCATGTTTCTTTACTGGTCTTTTCACTAGACTTCTTTCTAAACACATTATTTTTTATTCCATAATCATTTTTGAAGCAATACTCACCCTTCACGATAAACCGTAACCCTAATATTACCATTATATATATAACTGGTTGGAATGATTGTATATATATCAATATAAGATTTCCAATATATTTTCAGATGCAAACTCAATCCATTATTTAAAGTTGGAACTAGTTATATACTTTATCACAATATGGTCTATTCATGCAACATCTCAATAATCATCAACACAAGGTACACCTATTTGTATCACCAGTACTAATTTATAAGTTTCCAGAATATTACTCCCCATAATGGTGGAAGAAATACTCATGTCACCTTATCAACATATACAATTTATCACGGTAGTATTCTGGACACAAAATGCAAAGGTCACACATATGATTGTACCAAAGCCTAAATGGAAAGTGACCATGGATTACTAAAAACATCCATGTCCAGGGTGCCTAATGCTCTCAAATGTCAATCCTATTGATTACTACATATTTGTTTCTTCCTAAGATTATATATTCAACCTCAAGCCTGTTGAAAATGTCTAATCCTATCACTCACTTTGTACTTTGCCTGATTTCCTAATCTTTCTATTGATATCTGCTTTCCTACATATTTTTCCCAGTTCATCATTGTGACTGTCTCTTCACATGTGCTGACATTTACATTCACTCTCTAACTGAAACCCTATTGCTAAAGAACTTTTGGTCCAACTCCTAGAGTCACTCTTCTTCCTAAACCTACTGACTATCTTCCTAATCCTACAGACTATCCCTTTTTGACTGGATGTTCTCTTCTACATTCAATCATCCGAGGTACACGGTCCTATGCCATTGTATATCGATTTATCTGAGACCTCGGTGCAGAACATAATTCAAGCTAAGTATACAAATCAAGGGTTCTGTTGCCCTGAATGTCAGGAAGGTCTTTGCCTCAGGCCACCCCTTTGTGAAGCCTGAAGAAAAAATTTTCAAATGGAAATAAATGGACATCACCTGTGGCTCTTTGCTTAATTGCTTTGGAAAGGGATTTGTCTGAATCTGCCTCTTGGCCCTGTGTGAGGCTGTGGCTTAGATTCTCAGCACCTAATGGATCTAAAGAAAGAACCCATGTGTGCATTCAAAACCAAAATGGCAAAAAGAGCAGTCATTGTGGATGAAGATTCTTGCCTTTCTCTGTTAGGTTCCTGACCCCCTTCAAGTGAGAATAGGGATCCTCTTTGTCAAATGAATTCTTCAATGCTCTGCAGATATGCTTGGGTTTTCTCATGACTCCAAATCACATAAAAAATCTATACCTGACATTCAGTAAGCCTCAAATTATAGAAACAGAGCGGATTTAATGGCAGGCCTTTTTGATCAATCCTGGTTCACAGGAAGGGTGTCCAGGCCACCCTGACTTTAGGGAAATTAGAGGCAAGGGAGCTTATTTTGGAAACTGTCTTTGGTTGCGACCCTCATGAAAACTTCCATCCAGAACTTTTGATGAGGGTCTTTATGGACGAAGATGAGGGCCATGTGGGAGTTTTTTTGTTCTAATTGTGGTCATTTGTGTGGGGGTTGGAAGAGATGACTTGGTCCACCTGGGCTTGAACTCTGGTGTGATTTCCCTTAGAGCCTGAGTTCTGGAACGTACCTCATAGAAGTATTGAAATGAATTGTGTTGGTTTTTAGGAGGCCACGCATGAATGTCACCCTTTGAAACTGAGATCTAGGCCCAAGGTGGCTTTCCACAGAGCAATGGGAATCTCAGCCAGGAAATCACATGATTTTATTCTGAAAGACTTTGCAGCCATTGTTGGCCCTCGGAAGCAAGAAGGAGTGGCCATACTCATATCGATTAAAATCAACTTAAACCTAAGTTAATCAAAAGTGATAAAGAAGGACACTATATACTGTTAAAAGGCACCATTAACCAACAAGACATAACAATTATCAATTTGTATGCATTAAACAATGGTGGTGCAAAGTCATAAAACAAACTCTCCTCAACTTCAAGAGTCATATAGGCTATAACACAATAATTACGGGTGACTTCAGCACACAACTCTCGCAATTGGACAGATCCTCTAGAGAAAATCTGAATTAAGAAACTATAGAACTTAATAGAACAATCAATAACCTAGACTTAACCAACATATATAGAATATATCAAACATCATAAAGTGGATACATGTTCTTCTCAGCAGCACATTGGTCCTACTCAAATATAGACCATATATTATGCCATATGGAAACTCTTAGTAAATATAAAAGTATGGAGATAATACCATGCACCATATCTGATCATAATGGAATGAAACTTGAAATTAATGATTGAAGAAGGAAGGAAAAATTCTACATCACATGGAAAATGAACAATATGTTACTGAATGATCAATGGGTTACAGAAGACATAAAGGAGGAGATAAAAAATTTCTTAGAGACAAATGACAATACAGACAAAACATACCGGATTCTATGGAAAACAATGAAAGCAGTTTTAAGAGGGAAATTCATTTCTTGGAATTCTTTCCTCAAAAAAAAAAAAAGAAAAAAAACAACAAATAAATGATCTCACACTACATCTCAAAAACCTAGAAAAAAAAAAGCAAAACAACAAATGTAGTAGAAGACAAGAAATAATTAAAATTAGAGGAGAAATCAACAAAATTGAAACAAAAAAAATTGAAAAAATAAAAGCTGGTTCTTTGAAAATAAATTAAATCGACAGGGCCTTAGCCATGCTAATGAAGAGAAGTAGAGAGAGAACTCAAATTACTAACATATGGGATAAAAAAGGCAACATCACAACAGACACTACAGAAATTCAGATGATAATTAGAAAGTATTTTGAAACCCCATATTCCAATAAAACAGAAGATAATGAAGATATTGATAAATTTCTTATGTCATATAATCTGCCAAGTTTGAGTCCGGAAGACTCACACAATTTAAATAGACCAATAACAAAGGAAGAAATAGAAGAAACCTTCAAAAGACTACCAACCAAAAAAAGCCCTGGACCAGATGGTTATACAGCAGAGTTCTACAAAACGTTCAAAGATGAATTAATACCAATACTTTTCAAGCTATTTCAAAAAATAGAAAAAGAACAAGTTCTTCCAAATTCATTCTATGAGGCCAACATCACCCTGATCCCAACACCAGACAAAGACACTTCAAAGAAAGAAAACTACAGACCATTATCTCTAATAAACTTGGATGCAAAAATTCTCAATAAAATCCTGGCAAATAAAAAACAAAAGCATATAAAAAAATTGTGCTTCATGATCAAGAGGGATTCATCCCAGGGAAGCAAGGCTGGTTCAATATACGGAAATCAATAAATGTAATCCATCACATCAATAGACTTAAAGAGAAGAACCATATGATCATCTCGATAGATGCAAAAAAAAGCATTCTACAAAGCACAGCATCCCTTTTTCTTTAAAACTCTATAAAACACTAGGAATAACAGGAACTTACCTCAACATGGTAATAGCTATATATGCTAAACCTCAGGCTAGCATCATCCTAAATGGAGAAAAACTGAAGGCATTCCCTCTAAAATTTGCAACAAGACAGGGATGCCCTCTATCACCACTTCTATTTAATTTAGTTCTTGAAATACTATCCAGAGCAATGATACAGACAAAGGAAATTAAAGGCGTAAAAATAGGAAAAGAAGAACTTAAATTATCGCTATTTGTGGATGACATGATAATATATTTAACAGACCCAAAAGGGTCTACAAAGAAACTGCTAGAGTTAATAAATGAATTCAGCAAATTGGCAGGATATAAAATCAACACACATAAATCAAAGGCATTCTTGTATATCAGCAACAAAACTTCTGAAATGGAAATGAGGAAAACCACTCCATTTACAGTATACTCAAAGAAAATAAAAAACTTGGGAATCAACCTAACCAAAGAGGTGAAAGATTTATACAATGAAAACTACAGAACCCTAAAGAGAGAGATAGAAGAAGATGTTAGAGGATGGAAAAATATGCCCTGTACATGGATAGGCAGAAATAACATCATCAAAATGGCGATATTACCCAAAGTTCTCTACAGGTTTAATGCAATGCCAATCAAAAACCCAATGGCATTTCTTGTAGAAATAGATAAAGTAATCATGAATTTCATATGGAACAACAAAAGACCCAGAATAGCGAAAGCAATTCTAAGCAGGAAGTGTGAATCCAGAGTTCAAACTGTACTACAAAGCAATAGTAACAAAAACAGTGTGGTACTGGTATCAAAACAGGCAGATGGACCAATGGTACAGAATAGAGGACACAGAGACATATCCACAAAATTACGACTTTCTTATATTTGAAAAGGGACCTAAAAGCATGCAATGTAAGAAGGATAGCATCTTCAACAAATGGTGCAGGGACAATTGGAAATTCATATGCAACAAAATGAAACGGAATCCCTTTCTCTCACAATGCATAAAAGTTAACTCAAAATGGATCAAGGAGCCAGATATAAAATCAGAGACACTGCGTCTGATAGAAAAAAAAAGTTGGCTACGATGTACATACTGTGGGGTTGGGCTCCAAATTCCTTAATAGGACACCCATAGCCCAAGAGTTCATAAAAAGAATAAACAAATGGGACTTACTTAATCTAAAAAAGTTTTTTCTCAGCAAGAGAAACAATAAGAGAGTTAAATAGAGAGCCTACATCCTGGGAACAAATTTTTACCCCTTACACTTCAGATAGAGCCCTAATATCTAGAATATACAAAGAACTCAAAACAATTAAACAATGAGATAACAAATAACCCAATCAACAATGGGCCAAGGATCTTAACAGACACTTCACAGAGGAGGATATACAATCAATCAACAAGTACATGAAAAAATGCTCACCATCTGTAGCAGTCAGAGAAATGCAATCAAAACCACCCTAAGATACCATCTCACTCCAGTAAGATTGGCAGCCATTATGAAGTCGAACAACAATAAGTGTTGGTGAGGATGTGGGGTAAAGGGTACACTTGTACACTGCTTGTGGGCCTGCAAATTGGAGAGTCCAATATGGAAAGCAGTATGGAGATTCCTGGGAAAGCTGGGAATGGAACCACCATTTGAGATATCGCCCTTCTCAGACTCTTCCCTGAGGATCTTAATAGAGAGCAGTATAAGGATACTGCCACATCGATGATCATAGCGGCACAATTCACAATAACTAGACTGTGGAACCAAACTAGATGCCCTTCAATAGACGAATGGATAATAAAAATGTGGCATCTATACACAATGGAGTATTACACAGCACTGAAAATGACAAAATCATAGAGTTTGCAGGGAAATGAATGGCATTAGAATAGATTATGCTAAGCGAAGCTATCCAATCCTTAAAAAACAAATGCCAAATGTTTCCTTTTATATAGAGAGAGCAAATAAGAAGAGAACAGGGAGGAAGAACATGAGAAAAATATTAAAACTAAACAGAGATGAGTTGGGGGAGAGAAAGGGAGAGAGAAGGAAAATTATATGGAAATGGTAGGAGACTACTCAATGTTACACAAAATTACATATAAGAGGTTGTGAGGCTAAAGAGGGGAAAACAAGGGAGAGAATTAAACAACAGCAGATGAGGTAGAGAGGGAAGATGGGAAGGGAGGGGGAATAGTAGGGGATAGGAAAGGTAGCAGAATTCAACAATAACTAGTATGCTATTATGTAAAAACGTGAGTGTGTAACTGATGTGATTCTGCGATTTGTATTTGGGGTAAAAATGGGAGTTCATAACCCAATTAAGTCAAATGTATGAAAGATGATATATCATGAGCTTTATAATGTTTTGAACAACCAAAAAAAAAAGAATTGAATTTCCAATATTTGAGTCATATAACAACTTTATTTTTTAATAAAATTGTATTTTATTTGTTATCTTACTTGCTGGTATCTGCCTTTCAGTTTTAAAAAACTATGTGCTTTAGCCATTCATCCATGTAGTATGTAACAGAAAATTTTGAGTGTCTCCATATAACCAGATTGGCAAGGCATCAAGGTTTCCTTCACAAACAAGGTGAAGGCTTTGCCATTAGAAATTTAATATTCTGCAAAACAATTTTTTTTAACTTTTCAATTAAATTTCCAAAAAAATTTAGAAAAAAAAAGAATCTAAACCCCACAGTAAGAAGGCCTCAAAGTGGAGAAGTGGAGCATTTACGGCAGGCCTATTTGATCACTGCTGGTTCACAGGAAGCGTGTTCAATCAACCCTGATGTTAGGCAAATGAGGGGCAAGGGAGCTTATTTTGGGCACTGGTTTGGATGTGCACCTCATGGAAAACTCCATCCAGAGGTTATGATGTGTGTTTATATGGAAAAAGATGAGGGCCATGTGGGAGTGTTTTGGTTTTAATTGTGGTCATTTGTGTGGTAGTTGGAAGAGATGACTGGGTCCACCTGGGCTTGAACTCTGGTGTGATTCCCCTTAGAGAATGAGATTTGGAACTGACTTCAGAGAAGTATTGCCATGAATGTTGTTGGGATTTCAGGAGGCCACGCATGAGAGTCGCCCTTGGAAACTGAGATCTTGGCCCAGAGAGGCTTTCCAGAGAGCACTGGGAATCTCAGCTAGGATATCACAGGTTTTATTCTGAAAGACCTGGCAGCCATCGTTGAGAGTCAAAACACACATGGACCTCACATTGGAGACCTCAATGGGCCTGGCTTCATGTGACAATTTGGCCACTCTTTGGGAAGCCTTGCCTGTGAGAGATCTCCAGATCCTTCATTAAAATGAGCTTCCTCAACATTTAATGGATCCTGAATGAATTGAAACCCACAGTACCAACAACTTCATATGTGAAAAATAGTTAGATAAATACCATGAATTTTTAGAAATTCTCATGACCAGGTGGCACTGGAGAACCTTTGGATGTCCTGTTGCTGATCATGAGTATACCAGACAGTGCCTTGATTGACTAGGTATCATGAAAATGGTGTAGAACAGAGATGCCAGTAAGTTGGAGCCTGATATGTAGTGGGCCTAGAGCAGTGGTGTGCAGGTGTGTGATAAAACATCTGTGGTGGGGCCTGTGGATCTGCCATTGACTTTCAAATGCCTTGACACAGACACGGTGCAGCCAGCAGACCCTTCTATATAAAGGCATCTTGTTATATGGAGATTTTTCACGGCAATGTTTAGAATCAGGTTGCTATGGTCAAGGGGCAAGCTATGTGGGATAGAAGCCTATTTGGTGCATTCCCATGCAGACACTGACCCACCACACGTGACAGAACTCCCTCCAGCACTGTGTCCCACTTGAACTCCTTGTATTTCGTGAAGCAAATACCAAACTCCCAGTGCAGCAGCAAGAAACACAATGAAAAGTCGAGGATGACCAAGTGGCTTCACAGTCCACATGGGGTGACACTTAGCCCCCGTGGCCACAATTTAGCTACAAAGAGAGAATTTAGCACTGCTGCCTCATGTTCATTGGAAAATAAGAAACCATGTCCTCCTGGTCACATAGATGCAGACCTAGCTTTGATGGTCTCACTACATCGGAAGTTAAAGCTCCTGAAAACAACATATATTTCAAGTGCCCAAGCTCAGAGGCAATTTCTCAAGAAGTGTTTAGGCCAGCAGATCTCCATGTTTGTGGAGTGTTTACCATGTCACTTACTTTTGGAAACTGCTCTATCAACTCCAAGGTTGTGAACTCCTGAGCATTTTCCATTCTAAATATATATTCACAGATTTTCTAACTCTTCTCCTCTAATTCTGACTTACTTGGGGCAAAGGAATGTCAAGTCATTGTTCTGGATGAGAGAGGGAAGATTGTTTTGTAGCACATATTTGCATACACATTGGATTCATTTTCCAATTTTCTGTTTGAAATACTGAATCCCTGACACTAACCCATACCCTACTAAACTCTGACTACTAATCCTAATATAATGGAGAAAAATAACCCAAACAGAATAGAAATACAAGCATTTCAGAAGAAGCATGGTGTATAGTTGGAATTACCTTTTGCATGATATAAGGTAGGAGTTATAAATCTAGTCAATTATTTGTTGAAATAATTTTCCATGTGTTTTTAATGTTAAGAAAAATGTGAATTCCTGTCTCCCTTTCTCTGTAGCCTATTAAGCAAATGTATTTTTATATGCACAAATAGAATCCTACCTGGTTTCACATATACATTCTTGTGAGGTGGCTGACTTGGCAGATACAAATTGTGAAAAGAGATCACTCCTCCTAAACGCTGTTTTAACTGAAAATTGAACCCATGGGTGAGCTTCCTAGATGAACAACACTATACACATATTCATGTTCAGTAAAATGAATATTTTGGGATATGCGGATGAGTTATTTTTCATGATGAATTTCAATTGGCATATATATTGCTACATTATAATGTGTGTGTTTGTGTGTCTATATATACATTATATATATATATATATATATATATATATATATTCTCCAGATTTACCAAAATATGAAATATATGTGTCTTCTTATACACCGCCTGAATTCATTCATATTCATATATGTGGATTTATAATCAACTTTTAAAAAGTTTATTCTCAGAAATATACATCCACTGAAATAAATATTTGTTTCCTAGTACTGAAAACTAACTTCAGGGAAGGGTGCTTACAAATCCTAATATTTCTACAGTAACTGACCAAGTTTAACATCAATGCAAGTAGATTCCTATTGGATATGGTGTGTTTATTAAAGTTCATTTTAATCAAACCTGGTACGTTATTATTTCTTCAGTTTATAGACATCATAAATTATATCCTTTCATTCACAAGTTCACAAATTTAAAAACATTTGGTTCACTTTCAATCACTTCCTCCTTCAGAACACTTATATTTCTCCATGTTTCTTGACTGGTCTTTTCACTAGACTTCTTTCTAAAGACATTATTTTCGATTCCATAATCATTTTTGAAGCAAAACTCACACACTATTTATGATAAACGGTAACCCTAATATAACCATTAGATATATAAGTGGTTGGAATGAATGTATGTATATCAATAAATGATTTCCTCTATTTTTTCAGATATCAATACAATCCATTATTTAAATTTGGAACCAGTCATATAATTTATTCACAGTATGGTCTATTAATGCATCATCTCTATATTCATCAACACAGGGTAAGCCGATTAGTATCCCCAGTACTAATTTATATCTTTTCAAAATATTTCCCCCAGAAATGGTGGAAGAAATACTCATGTCACCTGATCTTCATATACATATTAACACAGTAATATTCTGGACACAAAATGCGAAGGTCACCCTTATGATTGTACCAAAGCCTCAATGGAATGTGAACATGGATTACTAAATATATCCATGTTCAGGTTGCCTAATGCTCTCAAATGTCAATCTTATTGGTGACTACAAATTGGTTTCTTCTTAAGATTATGTACTCAACCTCAACCCTGTTGAAAATGTCTAATCCTATCACGTTATACTTTGCCTGATTTCCTAATGTCTCTATTGATGTCTGCTTTCCTACATATTTTCCCCAGTTCATCATTGTGCCTGACTCTTCACATATGGTGTCATTTATATTCACTCTCTAACCAAAACCCTATTGCTAAAGTACATTTGGTCCAAATCCTAGACTCACTCTTCCTTCTAAACCTACTGACTATCTTCCTAATCCTACACACAATCCCTTTTTGACTGGATGATCTCTTCTACATTTAATCATCTGAGGTACAGGGTCTTATGCCATTGTATATCAATTTAACTGAGACCTCGGTGCAAAACATAACTCAAGCTAAGGATCCCAATCAAGGGTCCAAATCCTTCTGGGCTTCAAATATTACCTAGATTTCTGTTTTCATACTTATGTTCTACCTCTATATTCTTATAAATATCGCTGGTTCCCAATACCATTATTCATCCAGCAGAATGATTTCCAACCCAAATCGAACATGCTATTAATCCTAACCATACAATGTTCTTTCAATCTCACTTTACAGAAGAGCAGGGACAAAGTTGGTATTACAATACAGGAAGTTAGGAGATCTTCCAACTGCTGAGTACCTCAAAATCCATGCAGAAATGATCCCTGGAGAAGATGCAGGCAGCTATGAAGGACCTGAGAGAACAAAAGTCATATTCCATGGCAAAAAACATGGTCAGGATGAAAAGATGTGTCTGAGTCAGCCTCTCTATTCTTTATGTAGGGAAGATGGACCAAACCAGGCCTGTGTGGAGAGCTGTTCCCAGGTAACTATGGTTTCTATACCATTCTAACATGAGAAAGTATCACAGGAAGTAGGGCAGCCTCCATGTCAGGAGACAATAGGAAGAAACTGTTAGGACAAAGTGGTGGCCAAGACAGTGACCTCATTCATTTTCTGAAGGTAGTGACCTCACCTCACTTCCTTGGTGATGGAGCTCTCTGAATTTTGTGATCCAGAAAGCAAGGCACCCTGAGCCAGTCCCAGTCCCAGTCGCAGTGGGCTCATTTCTTTGGATTTTCCAGGAACAGAGTCAGTCTTTCTTGGTACCTACTGATGTAAGGGTTGCCAAATACCAAGAAAGCTCTGAAGAGGGGTCTTTCCTGAGAGGATAGGAATTGGCTCACCACTGCGTCCTTACAACTTCACAGATTTGACCAAGGAGACCAGATCTGAGACAGAAAGGCCATTTCTGGGGAGCATTGTATGTCCTACCAGTCAGAGGACATTCCAGATAGTCACAGACCTACTTGGAAGAAGGAGGTGCATTAGAGGGTGTTGGTTTGTGTTTGTGGTTTTTTCACATGATCTGAGAATAGGTAAAAAAGGAGGTTTGTTTGGTTTGGAGTGGACTGTTTCTAGTAAGTCATTTGACAAGGAGACTGTTTCTGTGTCTGTGTATCCCATTGTGTTTTTCTTTGTAGATATTAGAAAAGAAAATAGCTCATTGGGTGTGTCCTGTCTAGTAGAAAACTTCCCAGTATGCATCCTTCCCAATTAATGAATGGACTGAGGCTTGCCTCATCCATGGGCAACACCTGCTATCTACCTAAGTTCTCATTTTTTTCCTGAATTCTGGCCACTCTCAAGATTAGTATCATGTATTTTTGTACAAGATACGTACCACCTCCAAGCTCTGTGACATGGCCATGTACTGGATAGTTGAAGAGAATGGCGAGCATCTCAGAAAACTCACATATCAGAGTAACCAGAAAAGTCTCCTAGGAGAAACCCTGCTTGGGGGCTTTTGATTACCTATTGTTCTGTTGCTCTGAATGTCAGAAAGGTCTTTGCCTCAGGCCAAACCTTAGTGAAGCCTGAAGAAAAGAGTTTTCAAATGGAAATGAATCGGAATCACCTGTGGCTTTTTACTTTATTGCTTTGGAAAAAGATTTGTCTGAATCAGCCTCTTGGCCCTGTGTGAGCCTGTGGTTTAGATTTTCAGCACCTGATGGGTCTAGAGAAAGATCCCATGTGGGCATTCAAAACCAAAATGGAAAAAAGATCAGTCATTTTGGATGAAGCCTCTCGCCTTCCTCTGTAATATTTCTGACCTCCATCAAGTGAGAATAGGGATCATTTGTGTCAAATGAGTTCTTCAAAGCCCTGCAGAGGCTGGACAATAGGTGCTTGCGTTTTCTCATGACTCCAATTCACACAAAGAATCTATACCCCACAGTCAGTAGGCCTCAAATTTGAGAAGTGGAGCAGTATTAACAGCAGTCCTATATGATCACTTCTGTTTCACAGGAATGTTGTCCAGGCCACCCTGACTTTAGGCAAATGAGGGGCAAGGGAGATTATTTTTGACACTGTCTTGGGCTGTGCCCCTGATGGAAACCTCCAGCTAGAGTTTATGATTAGTGTCTATATAAAAGAAGAAGAGGGCCCTGTGGGAGTGTTTTGGTTTTAATTGTCATCATTTGTGTGGCAATTGGAAGAGATGCCTGGGTCCACCTGGGCTTGAACTCTGTTGTGATTCCCCTTAGAGACTGAGTTGTGGAACTGAACTCAGAGAAGTATTGCCATGAATTGTGTTGGGATTTTTGGAGGCCACGCATGAGATTCGCCATTGGAAACTGAGATCTAGGCCCAGGGTGACTTTCCACAGAGCACTGGGAATCTCAGCCAGGATATCACAAGATTTTATTTTGAAAGATTGTCAGCCATAGTTGAGAGTCAAAACACACATGGAATTCACATTGTAGACCTCAATGGGCCTGGCTTCATGTGACCTTTTGCCCACTCTTTGGGAAGCCTTGCCTGTGAAAGTTCTCCAGAGCTTTCATTGAAATGAGATTCCTCACCTTTTAATGGTTCCTGTATAAATTAAATCCCACAGTGCCTCCAACTTCATTATTGAAAAATATCTAGATAAATACCATGAATTTTTTGAAATTACTATGACCAGGTTGCACTGGAGAACTTCTGAATGTCCTGTTTCTGATCATGATTGTACCAGACAGTGCCTTGATTGACTGGGTTTCATGAAAAAAGTGTAGAACATAGATGCCAGAAAGTTGGAGCCTGCAGACTAGTGGGCCTAGAGCAGAGGAGTGTAGGTGTGTGAAAAAAACATTTGTGGTGGGGCCACTTGGATCTGCCATTGGCTTAGAAAGACTTGTGACTGACATGGTACAGCCAGCAGACCCTTCTATGTACGGGCATCTTGTTATATGGAGAGGATTCCTGAAAAAGGTCAGAATCAGGTTGCTATTGTCAAGTTGAAAAGCTATGTGGGATTGAAGCCTCACTGGTGCATTTTACTAACCCACCACACGTGAGAGTACATCCTCCAGCACTGTGTCCCAGTAGAACTCCTTGTATTTCGTGAAGCCAATACCAAACTCACAGTGCAGCAGTAAAAAACACCACGAAAGTGGATAATGACCAAATGGCTCTACAGACAACACAGTTAGATACTTAGACCCCAGTGGCCAAAGTTTACCTACAAAGAGAGAATTCAGCACTGCTGCCTCATGTTCACTAGAAAACAAAAAACCATGTCATCCAGGTCACATAGATGGAGACCCAGAATTGATGGTCTCACTACAAAGGAAGCTAAAACTACTGACAACAATATATATTTTAACTGCCCGACCTCAGAGGCAGTTTCTCAAAAAGTCATTGGGCCAGCAGAGCTCCATGTTTGTGGAGTGTTTACCCTCTCCCTTTTTGTAACCCGTTCTACCTCCTACAAGTTTGTGAACTCCTGAGCATTTTTCTTTCCACATATGTATTCACAGATTTTCTAACTTTTCTCCACTAATTGTGTCTTATTTGGGGCGAAGGTAATGTCAAAGCATTGTTCTGGATGAGAGTGGGATGATTTTTGTGTAGCACATATTTGCATACACATTAGATTCATTTTCATATTTTCCATTTGAAATACTGAATCCCTGACACTAACCCATACCCTACTAGACTCTGACTACTAATCCAAATATGATGGAGAAAAAGAAACTTAACAGAATAGAAATACAGGCCTTTCATAGGAGGCATGGTGTATACTTGGACTTGCCTTCGGCTTTATCAACGGTATGTGTTATAAATATAGTCAACTTTTCATTGTAATACTTCTCCATGAGTTTTTAAAATTAACACATATGTAAATTTCTGTCTCCCTTTCTCTGTAGCCTATTCATCACATGTATTTTTTAATGCATCTTTAGAATTCTACCTGGTATCACATGTACATTCTTGTGAGCTTGATTATTTTGGAAGATACAAATTGTGAGAAGAGATCACTCCCTCTAAATACTGATGGAACTGGAAATTCAACCTATGGGTGAATTTCCTAGATGAACAATATTATGCATAAATAAATGTTCAGTAAAATGAATATTTTTGGATACGTGGATGATATCTATTTTATTATGATTTTCAAATGGCATATATATTCCTACATTTTAATGTCTGTGTATGTGAGTATCTATCTATCTATCTATCTATCTATCTATCTATCTATATAGATATAGATATCTACTCTTTAGATTTTCCAAAATATGAAATATATGTGTCTTATTATACACTTTCTAAATTTACTCATGTGTGTGTATGTGGATTTATAATCAAATTTTCACAAAATAATTCTTAGAAATATTCATCCACCTTAAATACATATTTATTTCCTAGTACTGAAAACTAAATTCAGTGAATGGTGCATACAAATCGTAATATTTCCACAGTGACTGACCCAGTTTCACATCAATGCAAGTAGACACCTATGGGACCATGATGTGTATTTTGAAGTTCATTTTTATTCAACACTGATACATTACTATTTCTGCAGTTTATGGACATAATAGGATATATTCTTTCATCCACAATTTCACAAATTTATAGGCATTTAGTTCACTTTCAATCACTTCCTACTTCAGAACACATGTATTCCTCCATGTTTCTTGACTGTTCTTTTAATGAGATTCTTTCCAAACACATTATTTTTGATTTCCATAATCATTTTTGAAGCAAAACTCAGACACTCTTCATGATAAACCATAATGCTAATATTACCATTAGATGTATAACTGGTTAGAATGAATTTATGTATATCAATATAAGATTTCCTATATATTTTCAGATATCAATTCAATCCATTATTTAAAGTTTGAACCAGTTATATTATTTATTCACAGTATGGTCTATTAAGGCATCATCTCTATATTCATAGACCGATGGTATACCTATTTGTATCCCAAATACTAATTTATAAGTCTTTAAAATATTGCTTTAAGAATATTGGAAGAAATACTCTAGCCACCTGATATATATATACATTTCATCACAGTAATATTCCTGACACAAAATGCAACGGACACACTTATGATTGTACCAAAGCCTATATTGAAAGTGAGCATGTATTACTAACAACATCCATGTCCTGATTAACTAATGATCTCAAATATCATTCCTATTGGTGAGTACATATTTGTTTCTTCCTAAGATTAAATATTGAAACTGAACCCTGTTAAAAATGTCTCATCCTATCACTCACTTTGTACTTTGCCTGATTTCCTAATGTCTCTATTGATATCTGATTTCCTACACAATTTCCCCAGTTCATCACTGAGATTGACTCTTGAAATATGCTGACATTTACATTCACTCTCTAACAAAACCCCTATATCTAAAGAACTTTTGGTCCAACTCCTAGACTCACTGAAATGGGTTCTTCAAAGCCCTGCAGAGGGTAGCCCATAGGTGCTTGGGTTTTCTCATGACCCCAATTCACATAAAGAATCTATGCCCCACAGAGAGTAGGCCTCAAATTGGAGAAGTAGAGCAGTATTAATGGCAGGCCTATTTGATCACACCTGATTCACAGGAAGGGTTTCCAGGCCACCCTGAATTTAGGCAAATAAGGGGCAAATGAGCTTATTTTGGACACTGTCTTAGGCTGCGCCCCTCATGGAAACCTCCAGCAAGAAGTTATGATGAGAGTTTATATTGAAGAAGATGAGGGCCATGTGGGAGTGTTTTGGTTTAATTGTGGTCATTTGTGTGGTAGTTGGAAGAGATGACTGGGTCCACATGGGCTTGAACTCTGGAGTGATTCCCCTTAGAGACTGAGTTCTGGAAATGAACTCAGAGAAGTATTGACATGAATTGTGTTGGGATTTTAGGAGGCCACACATGAGAGTTGCCCTTGGAGACTGAGATCTAGGCTCAGGATAGCTTTCCAAAGAGCACTGGGAATCTCAGCCAGGATATCACATGACTTAATCAGAAAGACGTGGCAGCCATTGTTGAGAGTCAAAACACACATGGACCTCAATTGTAGACCTCAATGGGCCTGGCTTAATGTGACCTTTTGGCCACTCTTTGGGAAGCCTTGCCTCTGAGAGTTCTCCTGAGCTTTAATTGAAATAATCTTCCTCACCATTTCATGGTTCCTGAATAAATTGAAAGCCACAGTGCCTCCAAATTCATCCTTGAAAATTGGCTATATAAATACCATGAATTTTTTAAATTCCCATGAACAGGTGGCACTGGAGAACCTTTGGATATCTGTTGCTGATCACGAGTGTACCAGACATTGCATTGATTGACTGGGTTTCATGAAAATGGTGAGAACAGAGATGCCAGAAAGTTGGAGCCTGCTGACTAGTGTGCCCAGAGCAGTGGTGGGCAGGTGTATGATAAAACATCTGTCGTGGGGACACGTGGTTCTGCCATTGGTTTCCGAATGATTTGTGACTGACATGGTGCAGCCAGCAGAACCTTACAAGTAAAGGGACCTTGTTATATGGAGAGGTTTCAGGGCAATGTTCAGAATCAGGTTGCTATGGACATGGGTGCAAGCTTTTTGGGATAGAAGCCTGGTTGGTGCATTCTCCTGCAGACCCTCATCCACTACACGTGAGAGTACTCCCTCTAGAACTGTGTCCCAGTTTTTCTCCTTGTATTACGTGAAGCCAATACCAAACTCCCAGTGCAGCAGTAAGAAACACCACGAAAAGTGGAGTATGACCAAATGGCTTCACAGATCACATGGTTAGACACTTAGACCCCAGTGTCCTCAGTTTACTAACAAAGGGAAAATTCAGAACTTCTGCCTCATGTTCAATAGCATATAAGGAACCATGTCATCCAGGTCACATAGATGCCGACCCAGGTTTGATGGTCTCAATACAAAGGAAGCTAAAGCTCCTGACAACAACAAATTTTTCAAGGGCCCAAACTCAGAGGCAGTTTCTCAACAACTCATTAGGCCACCAGAGTTCCATGTTTGTGGAGTGTTTACCCTGTACCTTACTTTTGGAAATTCCACTACCACCTCCAATGTTGTGAACTCCTGAGCATTTTCTTTTCCAGATATATATTCACAGACTTTCAAACTCTTCTCCACTAATTGTGTATTACTTGTGGCGAAGGAAATATCAAGGCATTGTTTTGGAGGACTGTGGGAAGATTTTTGTCTAGCAAATATTTGCATACACATTAGATTCATTTTCCTATTTTCCATTAGAAATACTGAATCCCTGTCACTAACCCATACCCTACTAGACTCTGACTACTAATCTTAATATGATGTAGAAAAAGAAACCTAACAGAATAGAAATACAGGCCGTTCATAGGAGGCATGGTGTATACTAGGACTTGCCTTCTGCTTTATCAAGTGAATGTGTTATAAATCTAGTCAACTTTTCATTGTAATACTTCTCCATGAGTTTTTAAAGTTAACACATATGTACATTTCTGTCTCCCTTTCTCTGTACCCTATTCATCTCATGAAATTTATTATGCATATTTAGTATCCTACCTGGTATCACACGTACATTCTTGTGAGCTTGCTGTTTTAGGAAGATACAAATTGTGAGAAGAGATCACTCCCCCTAAATACTGATGGAACTGAAAATTCAACATATGGGTGAATTTCCTAGATGAACAGCATTATACATAAATCCATGCTCAGTAAAAAGAATAGTTTTGGATATGAGGATGATATATATTTCATGATGAATTTTGATTGGCATACATATTACTACATTTTAATGTCTGTGTTTGTATCTTTATATATATATATATATATATATATATATATATATATATATATATATATATATATATATATTTTTTTTTTCTCCAGATTATTCAAAATATGAAATATATGTGTCTTATTTTACACTCACTAATTTAACTCATGTTCCTATATGTGGATTTATAATCAAATTTTCACAAAATTATTCTCAGAAATATTCATCCACATGAAATACATATTTATTTCCCAGTACTGAAAACTAACTTCGGTGAAAGGTGCTTACAAATCCTAATATTTGTACAGTAACTGACCCAGTTTAACATCAATGCAAGTAAAATCCTATGGGACATGATGTGTATTTTGAAGTTCATTTTTATTCAACACTGGTACATTACTATTTCTTCAGTCTATGGACATTATAAGATAATACTTTTCATCCACAAGTTAACAAATCTGTACGCATTTGGTTCACTTGCAATTACTTCCTGCTTCAGAATATATGTATTCCTCCATGTTTCTTGACTGTACTTTTCATGAGATTATTTCCAAACACATTATTTTCGATTTCCATAATCATTTTTGAAGCAAAACTCCCACACTCTTCATGATAAACCATAATGCTAAAATTACCATTAGATGTATAACTGGTTAGAATGAACTTATGTATATCAATATAAGATTTCCTATATATTTTCAGATATCAATTCAATCCATTATTTAAAGTTTGATCAAGTTATATTATTTATTTACAGTATGGTCTATTAAGGCATCATCTTTATAATCATAGGCACAGGGTACACGTACTTGTGTCCCCAATACTAATTTATAAGTCTTAAAATGTTGCTTTCAGAAATGTTTGAAGAAATACTGTAGTCACCTGATATACATTTACATTTCATCACAGTAATATTCCTGACAAAAAATGCAATGGACACCCTTATGATTGTACCAAAGCCTAAATTTAATGTGAGCATGTATTACTAACAACATCCATGTCCTGATTAACTAATGATCTCAAATATCATTCCTATTGGTGACTACATATTTGTTTCTTCCTAAGATTATATATTCAAACTCAACCCTGTTAAAAACGTCTTATCCTATTACTCACTTTGTACTTTCCCTGATTTCCTAATGTCTCTATTGATATCTGCTTTCCTACACATTTTCCCCAGTTCATCACTGTGACTGACTCTTCACATATGCTGACATTTGCATTCACTCTCTAACCAAAACCCTATATCTAAATAACTTTTGGAACTATCCCTTTTTGTCTGGAGGATCTCTTCCTCATTCAGTCATCCAAGGTACAAGGTCCTATGCCATTGTATAACGATTTATTTGAGACAACTTTGCGGAAATAATTCAAAGCTAAGTATCCCAATCAAGGGCCCAGTGTTCATCTGGGTTTCAAATCTTTCCTAGATTTCTGTATTCATACTTATATTACACCTATATATGCTTGTAAATATCGGAGGTCCCCAATACCATTATTCATCTCGCAGAATGATTCCTAACCCAAATTGAACATGTTATTAACCCTAACCATGCACTGTTCCCTCAATTTAACTTTACAAAGACCAGGGACAGAGTTGGTGTTATAATACAGGTAGGTAGGGGATCTTCCACCTGTTGAGAACCTCAAGTTCCATGCAGAAATAAACCCTGAAAAAGATGTAGGCAGCTATGAAGGACCTGAGAGAGCAACAGTAATCTTCCTTGGTAAAATACCTGGTCAGGATGAAGCGATGTGTCTGAATAAGCCTCTCTTTTCTTAAAGTAGAGAAGATGGACCAAACCAGGTCTGTGTGGAGAGCTGTTAACATGTGCCTATGGTTGATATACCATTCTATCTTGTGAATGTGACACAGGAAGTAGGGGAAGCCTCTCTCTCGTGGGACCCTTGGAAGCAAATGTTAGGATAAAGTGGTTACCAAGGTAGTGACCTCATTCAGTTCCTGAAGGAAGTGACCTACCTCACTTCCTTGGTGATGGAACTCTCTGAACTTGGGATCCAGGAAGCCAGGCACTCAGAGCCAGTCCCAGTCCCAGTCCCAGTGGGTTCACTTGTTTGGATTTACCAAGGACAGAGTCAGTCTTTTTGGTACATACTGATGTGTGGATGGCTAAATGCCAGGAAAGCTCTGAAGAGGGGCCTTTCCTGAGAAAGCAGGTAGTGACTCACTGATTGATGCTGAAAACTTTACAGAGTTGGTAAAGGAGACCTGATCTGAGACAGGACAGTCCATTTCGAGGGAGCAGAGTAAGGCCCATCAGTCTGAGGACACTCTGGATAGTCACAGACCTACTTGGGGGAAGGAGGTGCCTTTGTGGGTGTGGGTGTGAATTTGTGTTTTTTTATCATGTTCTGAGAATAGGTAGGAAAGGCAGTATGTTTGGTTTGGAGTGGACTGTTTTTAGTAAGTCATTTGACAAGGCGAGTGTTTTTAGGTCTGTGTATCCCACTGTTTTCGTGGTTGTAGACAACACCTACTTCTTTCCTTAGTTCCTGTTTTCTTCCTGAATTCTGGCCACTCTCCAGAATAGGCTCATGTTTTTTTGTCCAAGATATGGACCTCCGTCGAGTTCTGTGACATGGCCATGTACTGGATAGATGAAGGGAATTGGGAGCATCTCTGAAAACTCGGATATCAGTGTGACCAGTAAAGTCTCAGTAGAGAAACCCTGCTTTGTGCCTTTTGCTTACCTACTGTTCTGTTGACCTGAATGTCAGGAAGGTCTTTTCCTCAGGCCACCAGTTTGTGAAGCCTGAAGAAAAGTGCTTTCAATTGGAAATGAATGAGCATCACCTGTGGCTCTTTGCTTAATTGCTTTGGAAAGGGATGTGTCTGAATCATCCTTTCGGCTCTGAGAGAGGCTGTGGCTTTGATTATCAGCACCTGATGGATCTAAAGAAAGATCCCATGTGTGCATCCAAAACCAAAATGGCAAAAAGATCAGTCATTGTGGATGAAGTCTCTTGCTTCCTCTGTTAGGTTCCTGACCTCCATTAAGTAAGTATAGGGATCCTTTGAGACAAATGAGTTCTTCAAAGCCCTGCAGCAGTGCTTGGGTTCTCATATGACTCCAAATCACATAAAGAATCTATACCTCACAGTCAGTAGGCTTCAAAATGAAGAAACAGAGCAGTATTACTGGCAGGCCTATTTGATCAATCCTGGTTTACAGGAAGGGTGTCCAGGAAACCCTGACTTTAGGAAAATGAGGGGCAAGGGAACTTATTTTGGACACTGTCTTGGGCTGCGCCCCTTATGGAAACCTCCAGCCAGAGGTTATGATGAATGTCTACATGGAAGAAAATGAGGGCCATGTGGGAGTATTTTGGTTTTAATTGAACATATTGTTAACCCTAACCATACAATGTTCCCTCAATCTAAGTGTTCAGAAAAGCAGGGAAAGATTTGGTCTTACAATACAGGAATGCAGGGGATCTTCCACCTGCTGAAAACTTCAAAGTTCCATGCAGAAATGAACCCTGGAGAAGATGTAGGCAGCTATGAAGGATCTGAGAGAGCAAAAGGCATCTTCCATGGCAAACAGCCTGGTCAGGATGAAGGGTTGTGTCTGAATCAGATTCTCTCTTCTTAATGTAGAGGAGAGGCCTGTGTGGAGAGCTGTTCAGAGGTGACTATTGTTTCTTTACCATTCTAACTTGTGAAAGTGTCACAGGAAGTAGGGACATCCTCCATGTTATGAGACCTTAGGAAGCAAATGTTAGGACAAGTTGGTTGCCAAGGCAGTGACCTCACTCAGTTACTAAAGGAAGTGACCTCACCTCACATCCTTGTTGATGGAACTCTCCAAATTTGGGTTCCAGGAATCTAGGCACCCAGGCCCAGTCCCAGCACCAGTTCCAGTGTTCTTACTTGTTTGGATTTTCCAAGGACAGAGTCAGTCTTTTGTGGTACCTACTTATGTGAGAATGGCCAAATTCCAGAAAAATTCTGAAGAGGGGCCCTTCCGGAGAAAACAGATAGAGGCTCACTGCTGGCTCCTGACAACTTCACAGAGTTGACCAAGAGTCCAGATCTGAGACAGGACAGACCATTTCTGGGGAACATAGTATGGCCCTCCAGTCAGAGGACACTCTGGATAGTTCCAGACCCACTTGGGGAAAGGAGGTGCCTTTGTGGTTGTGGGTGTGGGTTTGTGGTTTTTTCTTTTGTTCTGAGAATAGTTAGGAAAGGGGGTGTGTTTGGTTTGGAGTGGACTGTTTCTAGTTAGTCCTTTGACAAGGCGAGTGTTTTTAGGTCTGTGTATCCCACTGTTTTCGTGGTTGTAGACATTAGAAAAGATAATGCCTCAATGGGTGTATCCTCTCAAGGAGAAAACTTCCCAGCATTCATCCGGCACAATTTATGAATGGAGTGTGGCTTGCCTTATCAATGGGCAACACCAACTATCTTCCTACGTTCCTGTTTTCTTCCTGAATTCTGGCCACTCTCCAGAATAGGCTCATGATTTTGTGTCAAATATATGTACCACTTCCAAGTTCTGTGACATGGCCATGTACTGGTAGCTGAAGGGAATGGCAAGCATCTCAGAAAACTCAGATATCAGTGTAGCCAGTAAAGTCTCAGTGGAGAAACCCTGCTTTGGGCCTTTTGATTACCTATTGTTATGTTGCCCTGAATATCAGGAAAGTCTTTGTCTCAGGCCACCCCTTTGTGAAGCCTGAAGAAAACAGTTTTCACATGGAAATGAATGGGCATTACCTTTGAGTTTACAATAAAACCTTCACAGATTTGGCTCTCATTAAGTTAAAAATACTTTTAGATTGTATCTCAGTGTAAAAAGTAACATGGAACTGTACATATCTTATTGATAACAAGTCCAATTATAGAACACAAATGATATACATAAATCTCCAACACTCCAACATGTTTTTCTTTTAAGCCTAGAATTACCATACAACCTTAGAACACCAGCTTGATACAATGGTCTTTGCAAGCTTCTACCTTACAGACTTGTATACCTGGAAGATATGAACACATTAACACCACAATTACATTGATGTTTTTGTATTAAACAAGTTTAGATTTTAAAGAAATAACATGGCACAATTTTATAAAAACAGTACTTGTTTTACCAGCTGTTTAATTTTTTAAGATTACTTGCTCAAAACTTACACATATAACCAAGTTACACACACCTTTTTTTATTATTTACTTAAACCCTTTTAATTACTTAATCATATAGACTCTCTTATCCAGAAACACGTTTTTCCTCTATTATATCTATATCTAGAACCTTTTAGTTTCTCTTTTCCATCTACTAACCTCTTTCTGTTCACATTTCAATACAATGCTTTTCAATTTCTGAATTTAAGCAGATTATTTTATAGACATCTACATTTTATTAGGGCCTTTTTGAAAACCTAGAAAACTTATTGGCCTAATTTTAAAGACATCTTTATTTTTATCTGTTTACCCAATTTGAATTAAAACATATGAATCACGTGAATCAAAGACATTTGGATACATTTTTAAATTTATCTTGAGCGCTCCTCATCTGTCAATTGTCATATCCCTGCATGATATATGGACATACACGACATACAGACATACCAACATACAACACGTAACACAAATGTAACACATAACACAATAGTAAAGGCCTTGTAGCTTTTTTCAGGTGAAATCTCCATTGCAATGCTGAAAACTCCAGAGTCGATCAAAAATAGAACTGATCAGAAAACATTAACCCATCAGCAGAATCAAGATCATGAGCTCAAAAAAAAAATTACAGAATCTAAGAAAAGCAAGAGTCCTAAAAATGATGACTGGCCAGTAATTAGTAAATACAATATTATATACTTTTTTGGTTAGGTCTAGTTTGAGTTCAGGTAAAAAGACACATTTACTCTTTTTATCTGTCTCCTGCTGAGTGCTGCAGGCTTCTTTTATTTGCATATCAAAGTAAGTCCTGGCTGAGGTCTGGAAAACTGGAAAGACTGGAATTCTGAGAAGAAACCTCACGCCTAAGGCATTTATCTATAAGTCATAATTTCCAGGTTTGGATGTTGAAAATTTTGATGCAAGTTTAAGATGTAATTCTCAAAATTTTATTTCTTTAGATTTTTCTACACTAGAAAAACTTGCTCACACAAAACTGAAAATAGGATCATTTTTTGATAATATTAATGCCACCATCAGAAGAAGTTTCTATAGGATCATTAAGCCCCTTTCTTTGTTATGAAGTTTCTAATAGTATTAAGTTAAATTAAATTGGCTGAAAAATTTTTAAAAAGAACCACATGCTACCATGTGTATCCGAAATTAAGCTTTAAAAATTTCCAAGACTGTTGCTAATTAATGTCATTTCAATAAGCCAGACCAACGTTTTAATTTAGTACCATTTTTTAAAATCTTACACACTGATGGGAATAGATACCATATCATAATTTATTATCTCTTCCCAAGTTAATGCACTGATATATCTAGTGAAATTTTTTCAGGCTGTCTAGTTCAAAATTAAAACTCTTTATTTTTTTTTACCCTAAGTATTTAAGTTTCCTAGCATGAACTACCTGAAATCAAACTAAACAATTGTTTAAACCCAACTTTTAACTGTAAGATAGTGCAATGCTTTAGAAACCCATTTAGATACCAGATGGTTAAAATAAAAAAAATCATTTCTAGAAACACATTCACCCTAGATCATCCCCAAGAAACAATCTATAATATCAACATATTAATGCATTCATTGTCCCTTTTGTTAAGTAAACAGAGGTGGAGAAATCCTTAAAGTGCACGTAAGGAATAAGGGAGTTCCCCACAGCAAAATGGATCTGGAAGCTGCTGGGAGTCCCTTAGCCTCACCATTTACTTACAGGATTAGTTCCTCTGGTTTGCTTTGACCCCAGGCACCAGGCATATTCTATGTCTCCCAACTTTGCAGTAGTCAGCTCCCAAAAATTTCATTCTCTGCTTCAGTTGTTTTGAGTGCTAGGCTTACCCAAGAGGGCAGAGTGGGGTTTATTTAAAGTCCCCTCTGGGGTGTCAAAATTTATGACTGAAGGCTTGGTTCCCATCCCAAAGCCAATTAATGCCAATTTAATAATGAGAACAGGGTTTTGAGAAAAGTTTAAGCGAGATATCAAAGTTCTTAGACCCCAGACATTTCCCTCTGCAGTGGGCATGCTCAATCCAACTACGGGAAGAAAAGAAATCACTGCTTCCGTAATGTTGCTTAACAAAGGGGAGTAAAGTTTATCAAAGTTCTTTAAAGCACAGCTAAGAGAGGTGAAAAGGTGAGAACAGAAAAACTGGCGGTTCTATTGACTTTTGGTCCCTCACAGGAGAAGCATTAGTTTAAAATTTAGCTAAAGTAACTTCCACATATGTAATGCAGGTTGGAACTCGGGACTCTGCATCGGACCAAACAATGCCATCACATTTAACAGAAACACAGATAAAATGACACACAAAGACCATCATGCAGCTCCCGTTTGTTCACAACCCCAAGATCTACAATCTTGTGACTCAGAGAGAATGGAGGGAAGAGGGGGAGGAGTAGAAGGTTTGAGTGATAGGATCCTGGGTGAAGGGGTCGGATTGGAGGCAGGGACCAGGAATGGCTTCAAGGAAAGAGGCATGGAATGGCTTTGTCCCATAATGAGAGTTTCTCAAACAGAGACAAGGACAATACAAACGTGACACAAACATGTACACACAGTTAACATTTAACACGAGTTCAGAAGTAAAGATTAGAACCTAGTAACTGTCAAAACCTGATGGGTTAGACCACAAAGACAGACAGTGAATTCAACCTGAGAGAAAAAAGTAGTCAGCAAGATATGATGGGTTGCCAGCAGAGTCACCTAATGTGGGCTCATTCGTCCCTCCTCACCTAATGAGAGCACATCCGTCACTCCCCGAGTCCTCCAAGGCATCCCTTGCAAGGACATGGCCTGTGGCTTTAGGACACGTTTGTCCACCACTGACAGGGGGAACTTACATTCTCCGCTGGAAGCCACTCTGCCAACCCAAACCAAAAACGGAAAAATGGAACCTGAACAAAAAGCTCTGAGTTATCACAAGGAAAAATGAAAAGAAGCGCCTTACTTACCTCCAGAGGGGTCTGTTGGTGTGTCCTTGTCCTATGCTGCGTGATTCCTGGCCAACGCACCAAATGTAAGGGTCCGGTGAACGTCGGAGGAAGAGACCACCAAGAGAACGCGGCTCATGCAACAGAAAAAGGCGTTCATTGAGGATCCAATCCAGCATGCTGGGGCTATGTGCTCACTCAAGAAGGGAGAGCAGCCCAGAGCCCCGAGCAGGGGTTGAGCAGTGCTTAAGTACACTTTTTGGGGAGGGCGGGACTTTACATATATCACAGTCTCCTTTAAGAAATCAACATACACCGCAGAAAAATCAAACAACAATTCCTAAACATGATTAGTTCATTCATTGGCAGGAACAGGTCAGGCGGGAGTGATAGGTGAGTTCTAAAGCGAGGTACACATTCAAACAGATTGGTTTAGGCCTTGCGATGCCTATGTGCCAGGCCACACAGGGTCCTAGGTTATTAAACAACCAGGCGGTCAGGGGGAATATTTACTGGGCAGTCCGGAATTGTACTACAAGCTACAGGAATTTCAGGTTTTGCATGTAGCATAGGAACTTAACAATACCTGGTCCTTTACATTTTAACTCAGGCCTTGCAGCTTAGAAACTTTACAAAACCCGGTCTTTTACACTTCAACTTTTACACTTTAATTTCAATTTATTTTACCCTTTCAGATCACTTCTTGTGCACAAGAAGGGTGTCCAAGCCACCCTGAATTTAGGCAAATGAGTGGCAAGGGAGCTTATTTGGGACACTGTCTTGGGCTGTGCCCCTCATGGAAACCTCCAGCCAGATGTTATGATGAGTGCCTTTATAGAAGAAGAGGAGGGCCATGTGAGAGTGTTTTGGTATTAATTGTGGTCATTTGTGTGACGGTTGGAAGAGATGACTGGGTCCACCTGGGCTTGAATTCTTGTGTGATTCCCCTTAGAGACTGACATCTGGAACTGAACTCAAAGAAGTATTGCCATGAATTTTGGTGATATTTTAAGAGGTCAAGCATGAGAGTCGCCCTTGGAAACTAAGACCAAGGCCGAGGGTGGCTTTCCACAGAGCACTGGGAATTTCAGCAAAGATATCCCATGATTTTATTCTTAAAGACTTGGTAGCCATAGTTGAGAGTCAAAACACACATGGACCTCACATTGTAGACCTCAATGGGCCTGGCTATATCTAACCTTTTGGTCACTCTTTGGGAAGCCTTGCCTATGAGAGTTCTCCAGAGTTTCATTGAAATGAGCTTCCTCAACATTTAATGGTTCTTGAAAACCACAGTGCATACAAACACAATAGAAATACAAGCAGTTCAGAAGAGGCATGGTGTATAGTTGGACTTGCCTTTTGCATTATGTAGGGTAGGTGTTATAAATCTAGTTAATTTTTAATTGAAATAGTTCTCCTTGTGTTTTTAAAGTTAATAAATATGTGAATTCCTGTATCCTTTTCTCTGTAGCCTATTCATCACATGTATTTTTATATAAACATATTGAATCCTACCTGGTATCACATATACATTCTTGTGAGGTGGCTGACATGGCAGATACAAATTATGACAAGAGATCACTCCTCCTAAACGCTATTGGATCATAAAATTCAGCCTAAGGGTAACCTTTCTAGTTGAACAACATTATTCATAAATCCATGTTCAGTAAAATTAATATTTTTGGATCTGTGGACGATATATATTTCATCATGAATTTCAATTGGCATATATATTGCCACTTTATAATGTCTGTGTGTGTTTTGCTCTTTGCTTAATTGCTTTGGAAAGAGATGTGTCTGAATCAGCCTCTTGGCCCTGTGTGAGGCTGTGGCTTAGATTCTCAGCACCTGATGGATCTAAAGAAAGATCCCATGGGTGCATCCAAAACCAAAATGGCCAAAAGAGCAGTTATTGTGGATGAAGACTCTCACCTTCCTCTCTAATGGCCCTGACATCCATCAAGTGAAAATAGGGATCCTTTGGGTCAAATGAGTTCTTTAAAGCCCTGCAGAGTTTAGCCCATAGGTGCTTGGGTTTTCACATGAATCCAATTTACATAAAGAATCTAAACCCCACAGTCATTTGGCCTCAAATTGAAGAAGATAAGGGGCATGTGGGAGCATTTTGTTTTGAATTGTGGTAATTTGTTTGGCGCTTGGAACAGATGACTGGGTCCACCTGGGCTTGAACTCTGGTATGATTCTCCTTAGAGACTGAATTCTGGAAGTGACATCAGAGAAGTATTGTCATGAATTGTGTTTGGATTTTACTAGGCCATGCAACCTAGATCTCAGGTATTAATTGTGGTGCAGGGAGATCTAGGTGCAGGGTGGCTTTGCCCAGAGCACTGGGAATCTCAGCCTGAATATCACATGATTTTATTCTGAAATTCTTTAAAGCCACAGTTGAGAGTCAAAACACACATGGACCTCACATTGTAGACCTCAATGGGCCTGACTTCATGTGACCTTTTGGCCACTCTTTGGGAAGACTTGCCTGTGAGTGTTCTCAAGATCTTTCATTGAAATGAGCTTCTTCAACATTTAATGGTTCCTGAATGAATTGAAACCCACAGAGCCTCCAACTTTATCCTCAAAAAATGGCTTGATAAATACCATGAAACTTTTGAAATTCCCATAACCAGGTGGCACTGGAAAACTTTTGGATGTCCTGTTGCTGATCATGAGTGTATCTCACAGTGCCTTGACTGACTGGGTTTCATGAAAATTGTGTAGAACAGTGATGCCAGTATGTTGGAGCCTGTTCATTAGTGGGACTAGAGCATAGGTGTGAAGGTGTGTGATAAAACATGTGTGTTGGGGCATGTGGATCTGCCATTGGCTTCCAATTGCCTTGTGACTGACAGGGTACAGCCAGCAGACCCTTATATGTAAAGGCATCTTGTTATATGGATAGGTTTCTGGGCAATGTTCAGAATCAGGTTGCTATGGACAAAGGGGCAACCTATGTGGGACAGAATCCTGGTTGGTGCATTCTCATGCAGACTGTGTCCCTCCACACGTGACAGAACTCCCTCCAGCACTGTGTCCCAGTTGAACTCCTTGTATTTCATGAAGCAAATACCAAACTCCCAGTGCACCAAGGAGTAACACCACGAAAATTGGAGCATGACCAAATGGCTTCACAGTCAACCCGGGGAGACACTTACACCCCAGTGGCCATAGTTTAACTACAAAAAGAGTATTCAGCACTGCTGCCTCATTTTCATTGGAAAATTAGAAACAATGTCCTTCAGGTCACATATTTGCACACCCAGATTTGATGGTCACACAACAAAGGAAGCTAAAGCTCCTGACAACAACATGTATTTTAAGAGCCCAACCTCAGAGAGTTTCTCAAGAAGTCTTTACACAAGCAGAGCTCAATGTTTGTGGAGTGTTTACCCTGTCCCTTACTTTTGGAAACTCCTCTACCACCTACAAGTTTGTGAACTCCTGAGCATTTTTTATTCCTGATATGTATTTACAGATTTTCTAACTTTTCTCCTCTAATTGTATCTTACTTGGAACTAAGGTAATGTCAAGGCAATCTTCTGGATGAGAGTGTGAACATTTTTGTGTAGCACATATTTGCATACCAATTAGAGTCATTTTCCATATTTCCATTCGAAATACTGAATCCTTGACACTAACGCATACCCTAATAGACTCTGACTACTACTCCTAATATGATGGAGAAAAATAACACAAACAGAATAGGAATACAAGCAGTTCAGAGGAATCATAGTGTATAGTTGGACTTGTTTTTTGCATGATTAATTGTAGGTGTTATAAATCTAGTCAATTTTTAATTGAAATAGTTCTCCATGTGTTTTTAATGTTTACAAATATGTGAATACCTATCTCCCTTTCTCTGTAGCCTATTCAGCACATGTATTTTTAAATGCACATATAGAACACTACCTGGTATCACACCTACATTTTGTGAGGTGGCTAATTTGGCAAATACAATTTGTGAGAAGTGATCACTCCTGTTAAACTCTGTTGGAACTGAAAATTTAACCTGGGGGTGTGTTTCCTAGAAGAACAACATTATACATAAATACATGTTCTAAAAGAAATAATTTTGCATCTGTGGAGGATATATATTTCATGATAAATTTGATTGCTAATTTATTGTCTGTGTGTGTTTTTTTGTATATATATATATATATATATATATACATACACTCTCCAGATTTTTCAAAATATGAAATATATGTGTCTTATATACACTCCCTAAATTCATTCATGTTCATGTATATGGATTTATAATCAACTTTTCACAAGATCATTCTCAGAAATATTCATCCACCTGAAATACATATTGTTTCCAGTACTGAAAACTAACTTCAGTTAATGTTGCATACAAATACTAATAATTCTACAGTAACTGACCCAGTTTAACATCAATGCAAGTACATTCCTATGTGACATGATGTGTATTTTGAAATTCATTTTAATTCAACACTGGTACATTACTATTTCTTCAATTTATGCACATCATAGGATACATATTTCATCCACAAGTTAGCAAACTTATAGGCATTTGTTTCACTTTCAATCACTTCCTGCTTCAGAACACATGGATTCTTCCAGGTTTCTTGACTGGTCTTATAATGAGACTTCTTTCGAAATATATTATTTTTGATTTTTTTTATCACTTTTGAAGCAAAACTGACACTCACTTCATGATAAACCATAACTATAATATCACCACTAGATGTATAACTGGTTGGAATGAATGATTTTATAACAATATAGTATTTTTTATATATTCTCTTATATCAGTTTATTCCATTATTTAAAGTGGAACCAGTTATATTATTTATTCACTATATTGTCTATTCATGCATTATCTCTATATTCATAGACACAGGGTACACCTCTTAGTACCCCCAATACTAATTTATTAGTCTTCTAAATATTGCTCCCAGAAATGGTGGAAGAAATACTCATGTCACCTGATCTACATATGCATGTTATCATAGTAATATTCTGGACACAAAATGCAAAAGTCACACGTATGATTGTACCAAAGCCTAAATGGAAACTGAACATGGATTACTAAAAACATCCATATCCAGGTTGCCTAATGCTCTCAAATGTCAATCCTATTGGTGACCACATTTTTGTTTCTTCCTAAGATTATATATTCAACCTCAAAACTATTGGAAATGTCTAGTTTTTTCACTCACTTTATACTTTGCCTGATTTCCTAATGTCTCTATTGATATCTACTTTCCTACATATTTTTTCCAGTTCAACATTGTGACTGACCCTTCACATGTGCTGACATTGACATTCACTCTCTAACCGAAACCCTATTGCTAATGAACTTTGGTCCAAATCCTATACTCTATCTTCTTCCGAAACATACTGACTATCTTCCTGATCCTATCGACTATCCCTTTTTGAGTGGATGTACTCTACTACATTCAATCATCTGAGGTACAAGGTCCTATGCCATTGTATATCGATTTTTCTGAAACATGTATGCAGAACATAATTCAAAGCTACGTGTCCCAATCTATTGCCAAATGCACTTCTGAGCTTCAAATCTTACCTAGATTTCTGTTTTCATACTTATATTTAACCACTATATTTCTATATATTGCAGGTTCCCAATAACCTTATTCATCCCGCAGAATGATTCCTAACCCAAATCGAACGTGTTATTAACCCTAACCATACACTGTTGCCTCAATCTAACATTACAAAAGAGCAGGGACAGGGCTATTCTTTCAATTAGGGATGTAGGTTATCTTCCAACTGCTGAGAACCTCAAAGTTCGATGCAGAAATGATCCCTGGAGAAGATGTAGGCAGCTATGAAGGACCTGCATGAGCAAAAGCCATCTTCCATGGCAAACAACCTGGACAGGATGAAGGGATGTGTATGCATCAGACTCTCTCTTCTTAATGTAGAGAAGATGAACCTAACCAGGCCTGCGTCTAGAGCTGTTCCATGGTGTCTATTTTGATATACCATTCTAACTAGTCAAATTGTCACAGGAAGTAGGGGCACCCTCCAACTCATGGAACCATTGGAAGCAAGTCTTAGGACAAAGTTGTTGCCAAGGCAGTGACCTCATTCAGTTGCAAAGAAAGTGACATACCTCATTTCCTTGGTGATGGAACTCTCTGAAATTGGGATGCAAGAAGCCAGGCACCAAGAGCCAGTCCCAGTCCCAGTCCCAGTGGGCTCACTTGTTTGGATTTACCAAGTACAGAGTCAGGCCTTCTTGGTACCTACTGATGTGAGGATGGCCAAATGCCAGTAGAGCTCTGAAGAGGGGCCTTTCTTGAGACAGCAGGTTGTGGCTAACAGCAGGCTCCTCGCAGAATAACAGAGTTGGCCAAGGAGACAAGATCTGAGACCAGACAGGCCATTTCGAGTGGAACATAGTATGGCCCACCAGTCAGAGGACACTCCAGATAGTTAAAGACCTATTTTTGGGAAGGAGGTGCCTTTTTGGTTGTGGGTGTGAGTTTGCGGTTTTGTTTCATGTTCTGAGAATAGGTAGGAAAGGTGGTTGGTTTGGTTTGGAGTCGACTGTTTCTAGTAAGTCTATAGACAAGGCGAGTGTTTCTATGTCTGTGTAGCCACTGTGTCCGTGGTTTTAGACATTAGAAACGAGAATGCATCAATGGAGGTGTCCTGTCTAGTAGAAAGCTTCACAGCATTCATCCTGCACAATTGATTAATGGACTGTTGCTTGCCTTATGGATGGGAAACACCTACTAACTTCCTAAGTTGCTGTTTTCTTCCTGAATTCTGGCTACTCTCCAGAATAGTATCATGGTTTATTGTCCAAGATATGTACCACCTCCAAACTCTGTGACATGGCCATGTCCTTGATAGCTGAAGGGAATGGGAACATCTCAGAAAACTCAGATATCAGTGTGACCAGTAAAGTCTCAGTGGAGAAACCCTGCTTGGCTCCATTTGCTTATCTATGTTTCTGTTGCCTTGAATGTCAGGAAGGTCTTTGCCTCAGGCCACCCCTTTGTGAAGCGTGAAGAAACAGTTTTCAAATGGAAATGAATGGGCATCACCTGTGGCTCTTTGCTTAATTGCTCTGGAAAGGGATGTGTCTTAGTCAGACACTAGGCCCTGTTTGAGGCTGTGGCTAAGATTCTCAGCTCCTGATAGATCTAAAGAAGATCCCATGTGTGCATCCAAAACCAAAATGGCAAAAAATCTGTCATTGTGGATGAAGTCTCTTGCCTTCTTCTGTTTGGTTCCTGACCTCCATCAAGTGAGAATAGGGATCCTTTGGATCAAATGAGTTCTTCAAAGTCCTGCAGAACTGCTTGGGTTGTCTCATGATGCCAAATCACATAAAGAATCTATACCTGACAGTAAGCAGGCCTCAAATTGGAGAAGCAGAGCAGTATTTATGGCAGGCCGAGAGCAGTTGTGTGCAGGTGTGTGACAATACATCTGTGGTGGGGTCATGTGGATCTTACATTGGCTTCCAAATGGCTTGTGACTGACATGGTGCAGCTAGCAGAACTTTGTATGTAAAGGCATCATGTTACATGGAGAGTTTTCAGGGTAATGTTCAGAATCAAGTTCCTATGGTAAAGGGGGCAAGCAATGGGGGATAGAAGCCTGGTTGGTGCATTCTCCTGCAGACCCTGACACACCATACGTTACAGGACTCCCTCCAGCATTGTGTCCCAGTTTAACTCCTTGTATGTCATGAACCAAATACAAAACACCCACTGCAGCAGCAAGAAACACCACGAAAAGTGGAGGATGACCAAATGATTTCAAAGTCCAGACGGGGAGACACTTATCCCCCATTGGCCACAGTTTAGTTACAAAGAGTGAATTCAGCACTGCTGCCTCATGTTCATTGGACAATAAGAATTCATGTCCTCCAGGTCACAAAAATGCAGACCCAAGTTTGATGGTCTCACTACAAAGGAAGCTAAAGCTTCTGAAAACAACATATATTTCAAGTACCCAACCTCATTGTCAGTATCTCCAGAAGTGTTTAGGCCAGCAGAGATCCATGTTTGTGGAGTTTTACCCTGTCCCTAAGGTTTGGAAACGTCTCTTCCACCTCAAAGGTTGTGAACTACTGAGCATTTTCCATTCTACGTATGTATTCACAGATTTTCTAACTCTTCTCCTCTAATTGTTTCTTACATGCAGCGTGGTTATTTCAAGCCATTGTTCTGAATGAAAGTGGGAATTTTTTGTGTGTAGCACGTATTTGCATACACATTGGATTCATTTTCCAATTTTCCATTCGAAATACTGAATCCCTGACACGAACCCATACCCTACTAGACTCTGACTACTAATTCTAATATCATGCAGAAAAGTAACACAAACAGAATTGAAATACAAGCAGTTCAGAGGAGGCATGGTGTATAATTGATCTTGCCTTTTGCATGATAAATGTCAGGTGTTATAAATCCAGTCTATTTTTAATTGAAATAGATCTCCATGTATTTTTAAAGTTAACAAATATGTGAATTCCTGTCTCCCTTTGTCTGTAGCCTATTCAGCACATGTATTTTTATATGCACATATCAAATCCTACCTGGTGTCACACCTACATTCTTGTGAGGTGACTGACTTGGGAGATACAATTTGTGAGAAGACATCACTCCTCCTAAACGCTGTTGGAACTGATAATTCAAATAATGGGTGAGCTTCCTAGTAGAAAAACATTATACATAAATCCCTGTTAAGAAAATTGAATATTTTTGGATCTGTGATTGATGTATATTTCATAGTGAATTTAGATTTGCATATATGTTGCTACATTTTAATATCTGTATGTGTCTGTGTGTGTATACACACACACACACACACACACACACACACTCTCTCTCCAGATTTTTCAAAATATGAAATATATGTATCTTATTTACACTCCCTAAATTCATTTATGTTCAAGTATGTGGATTTATAATCAACTTTTCACAAGATTTTTCTCAGAAATATTTATCCACCTGAAATACATATTTGTTTCCTAGTACTGAAAACTAACTTCAGTGAATGGTACATACAAATCCTGTTGATAGCCACAGCCAAGGGTCTCCAGTAAATACCATATGTACTACTGCACAACCTAAGGCAGGCATGGTCCCTAAGCCACATGCTCGTTGTTTAAACAGAGAGGGGGAGATGATGAGAGCCACAGCCAAAGGGGCCCCAGGAAACCTCCAGCTGCCAGCAAACTTCCAGCTGCCGGCTGATGATTGGCTCCACAGCGGCCCCAGCAACATCTAGCTGATTGGCTCCTCTGTGGTGATGCTCAATGGGATGTTTCCCTGCCCTTTCAGACAACGGAGCTGCTCATTGGTGGACTTTTTTGGCTCCGCCCATGTGACCCAGCCAATTGGCCTCAAAAGGAGGAGGCTTGTGGTTGAGGGAGAGGCTTGTGGGAAGACTGTGGTGGCAGTTGGGCTCTGAGGGTTTTTCCTGAGAAGCTGTTTTGTTTGGCTTGTGTGGTTCTAAAAATAAAGTTTGTTTCTTTTGACAATTGGCTCCTGAATTGTGCCCAGCCAGACTGATGATAATCATGTAAAATGTTGATTTTAAATCGCATACATGAACTTGAATGAATTTAGGGAGTGTATAATAAGACACATATATTTCATATTTTGGAAAATCTGGAAAATCTGGTATATATATATATATATATATATATATTATATATATACACACACACACACACACACAACAATAAAATGTAGCAATATATATGCCAATCGAAATTTATCATGAAATATATATCATCCACATATCTAAAAATATTCATTTTACTGAACATGGATTTATGTATGATGTTGTTCACTAGGAAGCTCACCCATAGTTTGAATTTTCAGTTCCATCAGTATTTAGGGGAAGTGATCTATTCTCATAATTTGTATATTCCAAAGTTAGTGAGATCACAAGAATTTACGTGTGTTACCTGGTAGGAGTCTATATATGCATAAAAATATACATGTTCTAAAAAGGCTACAGAGAAAAGGAGACAGGAATTTACATATGTGTTAACTTTGAAAACTCATGGAGAAATATTACAATGAAAAGTTGACTAGATTTATAACACATACCCTTGATAAAGGAAAAGGAAAATCCAAGTATACACCATGCCTCCTACAAAAGGCCTGTATTTCTATTCTGTTAGGTTTCTTTTTCTCCATCATTTTAGGATAGTAGTCATAGTCTAGTAGGGTATGGGTTAGTGTCAGAAATTCAGTATTGCAAATGGAAAATAGGATAATGTATCCAATGTGTATGCAAATATGTGCTACACAATAATCTTCCCACTCTCACCTAGAACAATGCCTTGACATTACCTTTGCCCCAAGTGAGACACAATTAGAGAAGAAGAGTTAGAAAATCTGTGAATACATATCTGGAATGGAAAATTCTCAGGAGTTCTCAACCTGGGAGCAGGTAGAGGAGTTTCCAGAAGTAAGGGATTGGGTAAACACTCCACAACCATGGAGCTCTGCTGGAAAAAAGACTTCTGGAGAATCTGCCTCTGAGGTGTTGCACTTGAAATATATATTGTTGTCAGGAGCTTTGTCTTCATTTGTAGTGAAACCATCAAAGCTGGGTCTGAATCTATGTGACTTGGAGAACATGGTTTCTTATTTTCCAATGAACCTGAGGCAGCAGTGCTGAATTCTCTCTTTGTAGGTAAACAGAGGCCAGTGGGCCAAAGTGTCTAACCATGTGGACTGTGAAGCCATTTAGTCATCCTCCAATTTTCATGGTGTTTCTTGGTGCTGAACTGGTAGTTTGGTATTTGCTTCAAGAAATACAAGGAGTTCAACTGGGACACAGTGTTGGAGGGAGTTCTGTGACATGTGCTGGGTCAGAGTCTCCAGGAGAACTCACTAACCCGGCTTCTATCCCACATAGCTTGCCCCCTTGACCATAGCAACCTGATTCTGAACATTTCCCTGAAACCTCTCCATATAACAAGATGCCTTTGCATATAAGGGTCTGCTGGGTGCACCATGTTAGCTAAAAGCCATTTGGAAGTCAATGGCAGATCCACATGGCACCACCATAAATATTTTATCACACACCTGCACACCACAACTCTGGGCCAACTACTCCGCAGTCTCCATCTAACCGGCATCTCTGTTCTACACCACTTTCATTATACCCAATCAATCAAGGCACTGTCTGGTACACTAATGATCAGCAACAGGACATCAAAGGTTCTCCAGTGCCACCTCATCATGCGAATTTCAAAAATTTCATGGTATTTATCTAGCCATTTTACAAGGATGAAGTTGGAGGCATTGTGGGTTTCAATTCTTTCAGGAATCATTCAATGTTGAGGAAGCTCATTTCAATGAAAGTTCTGGAGAACTCTCACAGGCAAGGCTTTCCAAAGAGTGGCCAAATAGTCACATGAAGCCAGGCCAATTGAGGTCTACAATGTGAGGTCCATGTGTGTTTTGACTCTCAACTATGTCTGGCAAGTATTTCAAAATAACATCATATGATATTCTGTCTGAGATTCCCAGTGCTCTGTGGAAAGCCACCCCGGGCCTAGATCTCAGTTTCAAAGGGCGACTTTCATGGGTGGCCGCCTAAAATCCCAACACAAATCATGGCAATACTTCTCTGAGGTCAGTTCCAGAACTCAGTCTCTAAGAGGAATCACACCAGAGTTCAAGCCCTGGTGGACCCAGTCATCTTTTCCTACTGCCACATAAATGACCACAATGAAAACCAAAACACTCCCAAATGGCCCTCATCTTCTTCCATATAGACACTCATCATAACCTCTGGCTTGACGTTTCCTTGAGGGGCACAGCCCAAGACAGTGTCCAAAATAATCTCCCTTTCCTCTCATTTGCCTAAAGTCAGGGTGGCCTGGACACCCATTCTGTGAACCATGAGTGATCAAATAACCCTGACTTTAATACTGCTCTGCTTCTCCAATTTGAGGCCTACTGTCTGTGGAGTATAGATTCTTGATGTGAATTGGAGTAATGAAAAAACCCAATAACCCATTGGCTACACTCTGCAGGGTTTTGAAGAACTCATTTGACCCAATAAATCCCTATTCTCATTTTATGGAGGTCAGGAACCTTACAGAGGAAAGTGAGAGACTTCATCCTCAATGACTGCTTTTTGGGCCACTTTGGTTTTTGATGTGCCTTCTGGAATGTTACATATTTTTTTTTTTTTTGGTTTTAGTGCCTTCTGGAATATTACATAATTTTTTTCTTTAGACATTATTGCCAGAGTTCCTATCTTCATCCCAGTGCAGGTGAAATCAAAGATAATACCAATCTACAGCTTCTGCAATAGCCATCCCTGTACTGCTTGCAGAACTTGCCTGGACACATTGTGAACTCACCTAAATGCATTGTGAACTATCTGTTGGTGCAGCGACTTGTGGTAGTGTTGGGGTATATTTGCTGATGATGTCATCGGTGGTACAATTTTTCCAAAAGGAGCCATCAATTGGCTTGGTGTATCTTCCTCCCTTCTGCGTGTCATGATCGTCCAGCTAAAATTTGGGGGGCCAACAGAGGTGAGGCAAAGAACCTCACCCACCCCCGCTGGTACAAAGACCTCTCCACATGTGTGGCTCTATACTGGACGGGTAGTCAGTGACGGGTAAGATCCAATTGCAATGGTACCAACTTAACGGGTAAAGACCATATGTACTATTGGACAACCTAAGGCAGGCACGGTCCCTAAGCCACATGCGTGTTGTTTAAACAGAGAGGCGAAGATGTTGAGAGCCACAGCCGAAAAGGCCCCAGCAAAATTCCTGCTGCCAGCAAACTTCCAGCTGCCGGCTGATGATTGGCTCACAGCGGCCCCAGCAACACCTAGCTGATTGGCTCCTCTGCGGTGATGCTCAATGGGCTGTTTCCCTGCCCTTTCAGACCACAAAACTGCTCATTGGGGGACTTTTTTTGACTCCGCCCACATGACCCAGCCAATCGCCCTCAAGAGCAGGAGTATTGTGGGAGGCGGAGAGAGGCTCCTGTGGGAGGGAGAGGTTTTGGGAAGCCAGTGGTGGCAGTTGGGGCTCTGAAGGTTTTTTCCTGAGAGGCTGTTTTGTTTGGCATGTGTGGTTCTAAAAATAAAGTTAGTTTCTTTTGACAAGTGGCTGCTGATTGTGCCCAGCAAGACTGCGGCATTTTCCTAATATTTCTACAATAACTGACCCAGTTTAACATCAATGCAAGTAGATTCCTGTGGGAGAGGACATGATGTGTATTTTGACGTTCATTTTTATGTAACAGTGGTACATTACTATTTCTTCAGTTTACGCACATCATAGTATATATATTTGATCCACAAGTTCACAAATTTATAGGCATTTGTTTCACTTTCAATCACTTTCTGCTTCAAAACACATGTATTCCTCCAGGTTTCTTGACTGGTCTTTTCATGAGACTTCTTTCCAAACACATTATTTCCGATTTCCATAATCACTTTTGAAGCAAAACTCACACATTCTTCATGAAAAACCATAATGCTGATATAACCATTATATATATTACTGGTTGGAATGAAGGATTGTATATCAATGTAAGATTTTCTGTATATTTTCAGATATCAATTCAATCCATTATTTAAAGTTAGAACCAGTTATAATATTTCTTTACAGTATGGTCTATTCATGCATTATCTCTATAATTATAGACACAGTGTACACCATTTTTACCTCCAAAAATAATTGATACGTCTTCAAAATATTGCTCTCAGAAATGGTGGAAGAAATACTCATGTCACCTGATCTACATATACATTTTACCACAGTAATATTCTGCACACTGAAAGAAGAGGTCAAACTTATGTTTGTACCAAAGCCTAAATGAAAAGTGAGCATGGATTACAGAAAACATCCATGTCCATATTGCCTAATGCTCTCAAAAGTTCATCCTATTGGTGATTACATGTTTGTTTCTTCCTAAGATTATATATTCAAACTCAACCCTGTTGAAAATGTATAATTCTATCACTCACTTTATACTTTGAATGATATCCTAATGTCAATTGATATCTGCATTCCTACTTTTTCCCCCAGTTCATCCTTTTGACAGACTCTCCACATGTGCTGACAATTACATTCACTCTCTATCCGAAACCCTATTGCTAAAGATCTTTTCATCCAAATCTTATACTCACTCTTCTTTCAAAACCTACCAACAATCTTACTAATCCTACAAATTATTTCTTTTTGACTGGATGTTCTCTTCAACATTCAATCAACCAAGGTACAAGGAATTATGCCATTGTATATTGATTTATCTGAGACATCTGTGCAGAATATAATTCAAAGCTAAGAATCCCAGCCAAGGGTCCAATGCAATTCTGGGCTTCAAATATTACCTAGATGTCTGTTTTCATACTTATATTTCACTTATATTCTTATAAATATCGCACGTTCCCAATACCATAATTCATCCCGCAGAATGATTCCTAACCCAAATGGAATATGTTATTAACCCTGACCATACACTCTTCTCTCAATCTATCTTTACTGAAGAGCAGGGACAGAGTTGGTCTTTCAATACAGAAATTAGGGGATCTTCCACTTGCTGAGAACCTCCAAGGTCATTAAAGAAATGATCCCTGGATTAAATGTAGGCAGCTATGAATGACGTCAGAGAGCAAAAGTCATCTTCCATGACAAACAACCTGGTTAGCATGAAGGGATGTGTCTGAATCAACATTTCTTTTCTTAATGTATAGAAGATGGACCAAACCAGGCCTATCTGGAGAGCTTTTTTTGGGTGCCTATGGTTGATATACCATGCAAACTTGTGAAAGTTTCACTGGAAGAAGGGGCAGCCTCCAACTCATTGGACTTTGGAAGCAACTGTTAGGACAAATTGGTTGACAAGGCAGTAACCTAATTCAGTTCCTGAAGGAAGTGACCTACGTCACTTCCTTGGTGAAGGAATTCTCTGAATTTGGGATCCATGAAGACAGGTACCCAGAGCCAGTCTCAGTCCCAGTCCCAGTGGGCTCACTTGTTCAGTTTTACCAAGGACAGGGTCAGTCTTTCTTGGTACCTACCTATGTGAATATGGCCAAAGGCCAGAAGAGCTCTGAAGAGGGACCTTTTCTGAGAAAGCAGGTAGTGGCTCACCGCTGGCTCCTGACAACTTCACAAAGTTGGCCAAAGAGACCAGATCTGAGTCAGGACAGGACATTTCGGGAGAACATTTTATGGCCCACCAGTCAGAGGACACTCTGGATAGTCACAGACCTACTTGGGGTAAGGAGGTGCCTTTGTGGGAGTGGTTGTGGTTTTGTGGTTTTGTCACATGTTCTGAGAATAGGTAGGAAATGTGGTTTGTTTGGTTTGGATTGGACTGTTTCTAGTAAGTCGTTTGACATGTAAGTGTTTCTATGTCTGTGTATCCCACTGTGTCTGTGGTTGTAGACATTAGAAAAGGGAATGAATTAATGGATGTGTCCTGTCTAGTAGAAAGCTTCCCAGCATTCATCCTGCCCAATTGATTAATGGACTGCGGCTTGCCTTCTGGATGGGCAAAACCTTCTATCTTCCTAAGATCCTGTTTTCTTCCTGAATTCTGGCCACTCTCCAGAATAGGCTCATGGTTTTGTGTCCAAGATATATACCACCTCCAAGCTCTGTGACATGGCCATGTACTTGATAGCTGAAGTGAATGTCAAGCATCTCAGAAAACTCAGATATCAGTGTGACCAGGAAAGTCTCAGTGGAGAAACCCTGCTTTGTGTCTTTTGCTTACCTGTTCTTCTGTTGCCCTAAATGTCAGGAAGGTCTTTGCCTCTGGCCACCCCTTTGTGAAGCCTGAAGAAAATAGTTTTCAAATGAAAATGAATGGGCATCACCTGTGGCTCTTTGCTTAATTGCTTTGTAAAAGGATGTGTCTGAATCAGCCTCTTGGTTCTGTGTGAGGTTGTGGCTTAGATTCTCAGCACCTGATGCATCAAAAGATAGATTCCATGTGTGCATTCAAAACAGAAATGGCAAATGAGTCTCTTGCCTTCCTCTATTAGATTCCTGACCTTCATCAAGTAAGAATCAGGATCCTTTAGTTCAAAAGAGTTCTTTGAACCCCTGCAGAAGTGCTTGGGTTTTCTGATGACTCCAAATCACATAAAGAATCTATACCTGACAGTCAGTAGGCCTCAAATTGGAAAAGCATGACAGTATTAACACCATGCCTATTTGATCAGTTCTGGTTCACAGGAAGGGTGTGTAGGCCACCCTGACTTTCGGCAAATGAGGGGAAAGGGAGCTTATTTTGGACAGTGTCTTGGTCTGCGCCCCTCATGGAAACTTCTAGCCAGAGGTTATGATTAGTGTCTATATGGAAGAACATGAGGGCCATGTGAGAGTGTTTTGGTTTTCATTGTTGTCATTTGTGTGGCGGTGGGAAAAGATGACTGCGTCCACCTGGGTTTCAACTCTTGTGGGATTCCCCTTGGAGACTGAGTTCTGAAACTGACCTTAGAGAAGTATTGCCATGAATTGTGTTGGAATTTTCGGAGGCCACGCATGAGAGTCACCCTTGGAAACTGAGATCTAGGCCCAGGGTGGCTTTCCACAGAGCACTGGGAATCTCAGCGAGGATATCACTTGATTATATTCTGAAAGACTTGGCAGCAATAGTTGAGAGTCAAAACACACATGGACCTCACATTGTAGACCTCAATGTGGCTGGCTTTATGTGACCTTGGGCCACTCTTTCAGAAGACTTGCCTGTGAGAGTTCTCTAGAGCTTCCATTGAAATGAGATTCCTCAATATTTAATGGTTCCTGAATGAATTGAAACCCACAGTAACTCCAACTTCATCCTTGAAAAATGGCTAGAAAATACCATGAAATTTTTGAAATTTCCATGACCAGCTGGCACTGGAAAACCATTTGATGTCCTGTTGCTTATCATGAGTATACAAGACAGTGCCTGGTTTGACTGAGTTTCATGATAATGGTGTAGAAAAGATATGCCAGTAAGTTGGAGCCTGCTGAGTAGTGGGCCAAGAGCAGTAGAGTGTAGGTGTGTGAAAAAACATCTGTGGTGGGGCCACGTGGATCTGCCATTGGCTTATAAATGGTTTGTGACTGACATGGTGCAGCTAGCAGACCTTTGGATGTAAAGGCATCTTGTTGTATGGAGAGGCTTCAGGGCAATGTTCAGAATCATGTTGCTATGGTCAAGGGGGCAACTATGTGTGATAGAAGCCTTCTTGGTACATTCTCCTGCCGATCCTGACCACCACACATGACAGAACTCCCTGCAGCACTGTATCACAGTTAAACTCCTTTATTTCATAAAGTAAATACCAAACTTTCAGTGCAGCATCAAATAACATGATTAAATGTGAAGGATGATCAAATGGCTTCACAGTCCACATGGGGAGACACTTAGCCCCCAGTAGCCCCAGTTTGCCTACAAAGAGAGAATTCAGTACTGCTGCCTCGTGTTCATAGGAAAATAAAAATAAACATGTCGTCCAGGTCACATAGATGCAGACTCAGCTTTGATGGTCTCACTACAAAGGAAGCTAAAGCTCCTGACAACAACATATATTTCAAGTGCCCAACCTCAGAGGCATTTTCTCAAGAAGTCTTAAGGCCGACACAGCTCTATGTTTGTGGTATTTACCCTGTCCCTTACTTTTTTAAACTCCTCTACCACCTTCAAGGTTGTGAACTCCTGAGCATTTTCCATTCCAGATATTTATTATGAACTCAAACAACAACAAGTGCTGGCGAGGATGTGGAGAAAAGGGTACACTTGTACATTGCTGGTGGGACTGCAAATTGGTGCAGCCAAATTGGAAAGCAGTATGGAGATTTCTTGTAGAGGTGGGAATGGAACCACCATTTGACCCAGGTATTCCCCTTCTCAGTCTATTCCCTAAAGACCTAAAAAAAATGCTACAGGGACACTGCTACATTGATGTTCATAGCAGCACAATTTACAATAGCAAGACTGTGGAACCAACCTAGATGCACTTCCATAGATGAATGGATAAAAAATGAGGCATTTATACACAATGGAGTATTACTCTGCTTTAAAAAATGACAAAATTTTTACAGAGAAATGGATGGCATTAGAGCAGATTATGCTAAGTGAAGCTAGCCAATCCCTAAAACCAAATGCCAAATGTCTTTTTGATATAAAGAGATTAACTAAGAACAGAGTAGGGACGAATAGAATGAGAAGAAAATTAACATTAAACAGGGATGAGAGGAGGAAGGGAAAGGGAGAGAGAAGGGAAATTGCATGGAAATAAAAGGAGACCCTCAGGGTTATACAAAATTACATACAAGAGGAGGTGAGGGAAAGGAAAAAATTATACAAGGGGGAGAAATGAATTACAGTAAAGAGGTAGAGAGAGAAGAGGAGAGGGGAGGTAAGGGGAGGGGGATAGTAGAGGTTAGGAAAGGCAGCAGAATACGACAGACACTAGTATGGCAATATGTAAATCAATGGATGTGTAACTGATGTGATTCTGCAATCTGTTTATGGGGTAAAAATGGGAGTTCATAACCCACTTGAATCACAGTGTGGAATATGATATATCAAGAACTATGTAATGTTTTGAACAAGCATAAATAAAAATTAAAAAAAAGAAAACTAACTTTGGTGAATGGTGCAAAGAAATCCTAATATTTCTACAGTAACTGACACAGTTTAACATCAATGCGAGAAGATTCCTGTGGGACATGATGTGTATTTTGATGTTCATTTTTTTTCAGCACTGGTACATTACTATTTCTTCAGTTTATTCACATCATATTATAATATATCATCCACAAGTAAGGAAATTTATCGTCATTTTTTTCAATTTCAATCACTTCCTGCTTCAGAACTCATGAATTCCTCGGTGTTCCTTGACTGGCATTTTCATGAGACTTCTTTCCAAACACATTATTTTCGATTTCCATAATCACATTTGAAGCAAAACTCACACAAACTTCATGATAAATCGTACCCTAATATTAACATTAGGTGTATAACTGGTTGTCATGAATGATTGCATATCAATATAAGATTTCTTATATATTTTCAGATATCAATTCAATCCATTATTTAAAGTGGAACAAGTTGTATTATTTATTGAAATTAAGGTCTATTCATGCATTATCTGTATATTCATAAAAACAGGGTACACCTCTTTTTACCCCCAATGCTAATTTATACGTTTTCAAAATACTGCTCCTAGAAATGGTGGAAGAAAAAATCATGTCATCTGATCTACATATACATTTTATCACAGTAATATTCTGGAAACAAAATGCAAAGGTCCCACTTAGGATTGTACCAAAGCCTAAATGTAAAGTGAACATGGATTACTAACAATATCCATGTCCATGTTGCCTAATGCTCTCAAATGTCAATCCTATTGGTGACCTACATATTTGTTTCTTCCTAAGATTAGATATTCAATCTCAACCTTGTTGAAAATGTCTTATTCTATCACTCACTTTATACTTTGCCTGATTTCCTAATGTCTCTATTGATATCTGCTTTTCTACAAATTTTCCCCAGTTCATCATTGTGTCTGATTTCTTCATATGTGCTGACATTTATATTCACTCACTACCCGAAAAAAATTGCTAAAGAACTTTTGTTACATATCCTATGCTAACTCTACTTGCTAAACATAACGACTATCTTCTTTTTTTTTTTTTTAATTTTTTTTATTGGTTGTTCAAAACATTACAAAGCTCATGGCATATCATCTTCCATACATTTGATTCAAATGGGTTATCAGCTCCCATTTTTACCCCAAATACAAGTTGCAGAATCACATCGGTTACACATCCACATTTTTACATAATACCATATTAATAACTGCGACTATCTTCTTAATCCTACCGACAATCCCTTTTGACTGGATGTTCTCTTCAGCATTCAATCATCCAAGGTTCAAATTCCTCTGCCATTGTATATCGATTTATTTGAGACATGTGTGCAGATAGTAATTCAAAGCTAAATATCCCAATCAATTGCCCAATGCCCTTCTGGGATTCAAATCTTACTTTAATTTCTGTTTTCATACATATGTTTAACCTCGATATTCTTATAAATATCATAGGTTCCCAATACCATTATTAATCCAGCAGAATGATTCCTAACCCAAATCGAACATGAAATTAACCCTAACTATACACTGTTCACTCAATCAAACTTTACAGAAGAGCAGAGACAGATTGTTCTTACAATACAGGAATGTAGGGGATGCTCTACCTGTTAAGAACCTCAAAGGTCCATGCAGAAATGATCCCTGGAGAAGATGTAGGCAGCAATGAAGGACCTGAGAGACAAAAAGTCATTTTCCATGGCAAACAACCTGGTCAGGATGAAGGGTTTTGTCTGAATCAGCCTCTATCTTCTTACTGTAGAGAAGATGGACCAAACCAGGCTTGTGTGGAGAGCTGTTCTCGGGTGGCTAAGGTTGATATACCATTCTAAGTTGTGAAAGTGCCAAAGGAAGTAGGGGCAGCCTCCATCTCATGGGACCCTTGGAAGCAACTGTTAGGACAAAGTGGTTGCCAAGGCAGTGACCTCATTCAGTTCTTAAAGGAAGTGACCTACCTCACTTCCTTGTTGATGGAACTTTCTGAACTTGGGACCAAGGAAACCAAGCACCAGAGCCAGTCCCAGTCCCAGTCCAAGTGGTCTCATTTGTTTGGAATCACCAAGGACAGAGTCAGTCTTCTTGGTACTGACTGATGTGAGGATGGCCAAATGCCAGGAAAGATATGAACACGGGCCTTTCCTGACTAAGCAGGTAGTGGCTCACCGCTGGCTCCTGACTGCTTTACAGAGTTGTACAAGGAGACCAGATCTGAGACAGGACAGACCATTACCGGGGAACATAGTATGGCAAACCTGTCAGAGGACACTCCGGATAATCACAGCCCTACTTGGGGGAAGGAGGTGTCTTTTTGAGTGTGGGTGTGTGGTTTTGTCTCTGTTCTGAGAATAGGTAGGAAAGGAGGTTTCTTTGGTTTGCAGTGAACTGTTTCTAGTAAGTCGTTTTACAAGGTGAGTGTTTCTATGTCTGTGTATCCCACTGTGTCCGTGGTTGTATACATTAGAAAAGAGAATGCATCAATGCATGTGTCCCCTCTAGTAGAAAGCTTCCCAGCATTCATCCTGCCCAATTAATGAATGGAGTGTGGTTTCCATATCGATAGGCAACACCTACTACCTTATTAAGTCCCTGTTTTCTTTCTGAATTCTGACAACTCTTCAGAATAGGCTCTTGGGTTTGTGTCCAAGATATGTACCACCTCCAATCTCTGTCACATGGCCATGTACTGGATATCTGAAGGGAATGGCCAGCATCTCAGAAAACTCAGATATCAGTGTGACCAGGAAAGTCTCAGTGGAGAAACCCTGCTTTGGGCCTTTTGCTAACCTATTGTTCTGTTGCCTTGAATCTCAGGATGTCTTTGCCTCTGGGCACCCCTTTGGGAAGCCTGAGGAAAACATTTTTCAAATGGAAATGAAGGGCATCACCTGTGTCTCTTTGCTTAATTGCTTTGGAAAAAGATGTGTCTGAATCATCCTCTTGGCCCTGTGTGAGGCTGTGGCTTAGATTCTCAGCACCTGATGGATCAAAAGATCAAATGTGTGCATCCAAAACCAAAATGGCAAATATTCACTCATTGTGAATGAATTCTTTTACCTTCCTCTGTTAGGATCCTGACTTCCATCAAGTGAGAATAGGAATCCTTTCGGCCAAATGAGTTCTTCAAATCTCTGCAGAGGGGCTTGGATTTTCTCATGACTCAAATTCACATAAAGAATCTAAACCACAGAGTCAGAAGGCCTCAAATTGAAAAAGCCAAGCAGTATTAATGGCAGGCCTATTTGATCATTCCTGGTTTACAGGAAGTGTGTCCAGGCCACCTTGATGTTAGACAAATGAGGGGAACAGGACCTTAATTTGGACACTGACTTGGGCTGTGGACCTCATTGAAAACTCCAGCCAGACGTTATAAGGAGTGTCTATATGGAAAAAGATGAGGACCATGTGGGAGTGTTTTGGTTTTAATTGTGGTCATTTGTGTGGCGGTTGGAAGAGATGACTGTTCCACTGGGCTTGAACTCTGGTGTGATTCCCCTTAGAGACTGAGTTCTTTAACTGACCTCAGAGAAGTATTGCCATGAATTGTGTTGGGATTTTAGGAGGCCACACATGAGAGTCGCCCTTGGAACCTGAGATCTAGGCCCAGGTTGGATTTCCACAGAACATTGGGAATTTCAGCCCGGATATAACATACAATTTTTCTTAAAGACTTGGCAGCCATATTTGAGTTTAAAACACACATGGACCTCATATTGTAGATCTCAATGGGCCTGGCTTCATGTGACATTTTGGCCACCCTTAGGGAAACCTTGCCTGTGAGAGTGCTCCAGAGCTTTCATTGAAATTAGCTTCTTCACCATTTAATGGTTCCTGAATTAATTGAATCCCTCAGAGCCTCAAACTTCATCCGTGAAAAATGGCTAGAAAATTACCATGAAACTTTTGATATTTTCATGATCAGCTGGCACTGGAAATACTTTGGATGTCCTGTTTCTGATCCTGAGTATACCAGACACTGCCTTGATTGACTTTGTTTCATGAAAATGGTGTAGAACAGATATGCCAGTAAGTTGGAGCCTGGTGAGTAGTGGGCCTAGAGCAGTGGTATGCAATTGTGTGATAAAACATCTGTGTTGCGGCCATGTGGATCAGCCATTGGCTTCCAAATGGCTTGTGACTGACATGGTGCAGCCAGCAGACCCATATATGTAAAGGCATCTTGTTATATGGAGAGGATTCACTGCAATGTTCAGAATCATGTTGCTATTCTCAAGGGGGCAATCTACATGGGATAGAACCTTGGTTGGTGCATTCTCCTGAAGACCCTGACTCACCACACCTTAAAGAACTCCCTCCACCACTCTGTCCCATTTTAACTCCTTGTATTTTTTGAAGCAAATACCAAACTCCCAGTGCAGCAGCGAGAAACACCACGAAAAGTGGAGGATGACCAATTGGCTTCACAGTCCACACTGAAAGACACTTAGACCCCAGTGTCCATAGTTTACCTACAAAGAGAGAATTCAGCACTGCTGCCTCATGTTCATTGGATAATAAGAAACCATGTCCTCCAAGTAACATAGATGCAGACCCAGCTTTCATGGTTTCTCTACAAAGGAACTAAATCTCCTCAGAACATCAAATACTTCAAGTGCCCACTCTTAGAGGCAGTTTCTCAAAAAGTATTTAGGCCAGCAGAGCTACATGTTTGTGGAATGTTTACCCTGTCCCTTACTTTTAGAATCTTCTCTACCACCTCCAAAGTTGTAAACTCCAGAGTATTTTCCATTCCAGATATATATTCACAGATTTTCTAACTCTTATCCTCTAATTGTGTCTTACTTGAGGAGAATGTAATGTCAAGGCATTGTTCTGGATGAAAGTGGGAAGATTTTTGTGTAGCACATATTTGCATACACATTGGATTCAATTTCCTATTTTCCATTAGAAATGCTGAATCCCTGAAACTAACATATACCCTATTAGACTCTGACTACTAATCCTAATATGATGGAGAAAAATAACACAAACATAATAGAAATACAAGCAGTTTAGATGAGGTATGTTTTATAGTTGGAGTTGCCTTTTGCATGGTATAGTGTAGCAGTTATAAATCTAGTCAATTATTTGTTGAAATAGTTCTCGATGTGTTTTTAAAGTTAACAAATAAGTGAATTCCTGTCCCCCTTTCTCTGTAGCCTATTCAGCACACGTATTTTTATATGCACATATAGAATCCTACCTGGTACCACACGTACATTCTTGTGAGGTGGCTGACTTGGCAGATACAAATTGGAAGAAGAGATCACTCCTCCTAAACGCTGCTTGAACTGGTAATTCAAATGTGAGTGAGCTTCCTAGTTGAACAACATTATACATAAATCCATGTTCAGTAAAATGAATATATTTGGATCTGTGGATGATATACATTTCATGGTGAATTTCGTTTGGCATATATATTGCAATTTTTAATGTCTGTCTCTGTGTGTGTATATAAATATATATATAGATACACTCTCAGGAGTATTCAAAATATGAAATATGTGTCTTATTACACACTTCCTAAATTCATTCATATTTATGTTGTGGATTCATAATCAACTTTTCACAAGATTATTCTCAGAAATATTCATCCACCTGAAATACGTATTTGTTTCTTAGTACTGTTTCCACCCCAGATATGCATTCACGGATTTTCAAACTCTTCTACCCTAATTGTGTCTTACTTGAGGTGAAGGTAATGTAAAGGCATTGTTCTGGATGAGAGTGGGAAGATAATTGTGTAGCATATATTTTTATACACATTGGATTCATTTTCCTATATACCATTGAAAATACTGAATCCTGACAATAACCCATACCCTACTATACTCTGTCTACTAATCCAAATGATGGAGAAAAACAACCCAAACAGAATATAAATACAAGCAGTTCAGAGGAGGCGTGGGGTATAGTTGGACTTGCCTTTTTCATGATAAATGGTAGGTGTTATAAATCTAGTCAATTTTTAATTGAAATAGTTCTCCATGTGTTGTTAAAGTTAACAAATATGTAAATGCCTGTCTGCCTTTCTCTGTAGCCTATTCAGCACATGTATTTTTATATGCTTTATAGAATCCTACCTGGTATCACACGTTCATTTTTGTGAGGTGACTGACTTGGCAGATACAAGTTGTGAGAAGAGATCACTACTCTAAACGCTGTTGGAACTGAAAATTCAAACTATGGGTGAGCTTCCTAGTAGAACAACATTATACATAAATCCTTGTTCAGTAAAATAAATATTTTTGCATCTGTGGATGCTATATATTTTATGATGAACTTCGATTGGCGTATATATTCCTACATTTTAATGTCTGTGTGTGTGTTTTGTGTGTGTGTGTATATATATATATATATATATATATATATATATATATATATATACACACATATATATGTATATACACATATATATAATTATGAATATATATATATATATATATATATACTGTCCTGATTTTTAAAATATGAAATGTATGTATCTTAAATACACTCCCTAAATTCATTCATGTTCAAAAATGTGGATTTATAATAAACTTTTCACAAAATTATTCTCAGAAATATTCATCCTCCTGAAATACACATTTGTTTCATAGTTTTGAAAACTAACTTCAGTAAATGGTGCTTACAAATCCTAATATTTGTACAGTAACTAACCCAGATTAACATCAATCAAGTAGATTCGTATGGGACATGATGTGTATTCTGACGTTTATTTTCATTCAACACTGGTACATTACTATTTCTTCAATTTTTACAAATCATAGGATATATATATTTCATCCACAAGTTCACAAATTTATGCACATTTGTTTCACAATCACTTCCTGCTTCATAAAACATGTATTCCTCCAGGTTTCTTGACTGGTCTTTTCATGAGACTTCTTTCCAAACACATTATTTTAGATTTCCATAATCACTTTTGAAGCAAAACTCACACACCCTTCATGATAAACCATAACCTTAATGTGGCCATTAGATATATAACTGGTTGGAATGAATGTTTGTATGTCAATATAAGATTTCTTGTATTTTTTCACATATAATTTCAATCCATTATTTAAAGTCGGAACCAGATATATTATTTATTCAAAGTATGGTCTATTCATGCATTATCTCTATATGCACAGACAAAGGGTACACCTCTTTTTACCCCCATTACTAATTTATACGTCTTGAATATGTTGCTGCCAGAAATGGTGGAAAAATAGTCATGTCACCTGATCTACATATACGTTTTATCACAGTAATATTCTGGACAAAAAAAGCAAAGGTCACACTTAAGATTGTAGCAAAGACTAAATGAAAAGTGAGCATGGATTACTAAACATCCATGTCCAGGTTGCCTAATGCTGTCAAATGTCAATCCTATTGGTCACTACACATTGGTTTCTTTCTAAGATTATATATTCAAACTCAACCCTGTTGAAAATATCTAATCCTATCACTCACTTTATACTTTGCCTGATTTTGTAATGTCTCTATTGATATCAGCCTTCCTAACTATTTTCCCCAGTTCATCATTGTGACTGTCTCTTCACTTGTGCTGACATTAACATTCACTGTCTACCAGAAACCCTATTGCTAAACAACATTTGGTCCAAATTCTATACTCACTCTTCTTTCTAAACCTACCGAGAATCTTCCGAATCCTACCAACTATCCCTTTTGACTGGAAGTTCTCTTCTACATTTAATCATCCACGGTACAAGGACCTAAGCCATTGTATATCGATTTACCTGACACATCAGTGCAGAACATAATTCAAAGCTACGTATCCCAGTCAAGGGCCCAATGCCCTTTTGGGCTTCAAATCTTAGCTAGATTTCTGTTTTCATACTTATAATTCACCTATATATTCTTGTAAATATCGCAGTTTCCCAATACCATTATTCATCCCGCAAAAAGATTCCTAATCCAAATCGAACCTGTTAGTTAACCTAACCATACACTGTTCAGTCAATTTAACTTTACAGAAGAGCAGGGATAGAGTTGTTCTTAAAATATAGGAATATAGGGGATCTTCCACATGCTGAGAAACTCAAAGGTCCATGCAGAAATGATTCCTGGAGAAGTTGTAAGCAGCTATGGAGGACCTAAGAGAGCAAAATTCATCCTCCATGGCAAACAACCTGGTCAGGATGAAGGGTTGTGTCTGAAACAGCTTCTCTCTTCTTAATGTCGAGAAGATGGACCAAACCAGGCCTGTGTGGAGAGCTGTTCCCAGGTGCCAATGGTTGATATACCATTCTAACTTGTGAAAGTGTCACAGGAGGTAGGGGCAGCCACCATCTCATGGGACCCTTGAAAGCAATTGTTAGGACAAAGTGGTTGCCACGGCAGTAACCTCATTCAGTTCCTGAATGAGGTGACCTACCTCTCTTCCTTGATGACGGATCTCTCTGAACTTGGGATCCAGGAAGCCAGGCACCCAGAGTCAGTCCCAGTTTCTTGCCCAGTGGGCTCAGTTGTTTGGAATAACCAAGGACAGAGTAAGTCTTCCTTGGTACCTACTGATGTGAGGATTGCCAAATGCCAAGAGAGCTCTAAAAAGGGGAATTTCATGAGAAAGCAGGTAGTGGCTCACCACTGGCTCCTGAAAACTTCACAGTGTTGGCCAAGGTGACCAGATCTGAGAAGGACAGGCCATTTCAAGGAAACATAGTATGGCCCATCATTCAGAGTACATTCCAATTAGTCACAGACCTACTTGAATAAAGGAGGTGTCGTTGTGGGTGTGATTGTGATTTTGTGGTTATGTCTCATGTTCTGAGAATAGGTAAGAAAGGCGGTTTGTTTGCTTTAGAGTGGACTGTTTATAGTAAGTCATTTGACAAGGTGATTGTTTGTATGCCTGTGTATCCCACTGTGTCCGTGGTTGTAGACATTATAAAAGATAATGCATCAATGGATGTGTCCTGTCTAGTAGAAAGCTTGCCAACATTCATCCTGCCCAATTTATGAGTGGACTGCAGGTTGCTTTAGGGACGGGCAACACCTACTATCTTCCGAAGTTCCTGTTTTCTTCCTGAATTCTGGCCACTCTCCAGAGTAGGCTCATGATTTTGTGTCCAAGATATGTACCACCTCCAAGCTCTGTGACATTGCCATATACTGGATAGCTGAAGGGAATAGCAAGCATCTCAGAAAACTCAGATATCAGTGTGACAAAGAAAGTCTCAGTAGAGAAACCCTGCTTTGGGCCTTTTGCTTACCTATTTTTCTGTTGCTCTGAGAGTCAGGAAGGTCTCTGCCTCAGGCCACCAATTTGTGAAGCCTGAAGAAAACTGTTTTCAAATGGAAATGAATGGGCATCACCTGTGTATCTTTGCTTAATTGCTTTGGAAAGGGATGTGTCTGAATCAGCCACTTGGCCCTGTGTGAGGCAGTGGCTTAGATTCTCAGCACCTGATGGAACTAAAGAAAGATCCCATGTGTGCTTCCAAAACCAAAATGGCAAAAATATCAGTAATTGTGTATGAAGTATCTTGCCTTACTCTGATAGGTTTCTGATCTCCATCAAATGAGACTAGGGATCCTTTGGGTCAAATGAGTTCTTCAAAGCCCTGCAGGCTAGCCCATATGAACTTGGGTTTTTTCATTACTTTAAATCACATTAAGAATCTATACCTGACAGTCAGTAGGCCTCAAATTGGAGAAGCAGAGCAGTATTAAGGCCAGGCTTATTTTATCACTCCTGGTTCACAGGAATGGTGTCCAGGCCCAGCTGACTTTAAGCAAATAAGGGATAAGGAAGCTTGTTTTGGATACTGTCTTGTGCTGCGCCCCTCATGGAAACCTCCAGCCAGAGGTTATAATGAGTGTCTATATGGAAGAAGGTGAGGACCATGTGGGAGTGTTTTGGTTTTAATTGTGTTCATTTGTGTAGTGGTTGGAAGAAATGACTGGATTCACCAGGGCTAGAACTTTGGTATGAATCACCTTAGAGACTGAGTTCTGGAACTGACCTCAGAGAAGTATTGTCATGAATTGTGTTGCGATTTTAGAAGGCCACGCATGAGAGTCGCCATTGGAAACTGAAATCTAGGCCAAGGGTGGCTTTCGACTGATCACTTGGAATCTCAGCCAGGATATCACATGATTTTATTATGAAAGACTTGACAGGCATAGTTGAGAGTCAAAACACACATGGACCTCACATTGTAGACCTCAATGGGCTGGGCTTCATGTGACTATTTGGCTACTCTTTGGGAAGCCTTGCCTTTGAGAGTTCTCCAGAGCATTCATTGAAATGAGGTTCCTCAACATTAAATGGTTCCTGAATGAATTGAAACCCACAGTTTCTCCAACTTCATCCTTGAAAAGTGGCTAGATAAATACCCTGAAATTTTTGAAACTCCCATGACCAGGTGGCACTGGAGAACCTTTGGATCTCCTGTTGCTGATCATGAGTGTACCAGACAGTGCCTTGATTGACTGGATTTCATGATAATGGTGAAGAACAGAGATGCCAGTAAGTTGAGAATGCTGAGTAGTGGGCCCAGAGCAGTGGTGTGCAGGTGTGTGATAAAATATCTGAGGTGGGGCCATGTGGATTTCCAATTGACTTCCAAATGCATTTTGGCTGCCATGGTGCATCCAGCAGAACCTTACATGTAAAGGCATCTTATTATATGGAGAGGTTTCAAGGCAATGTTCAGAATCAGGTTGGTATGGTCAAGGAAAAAGCTGTGTGAAATAGAAGCCTGGTTGGTGCATTCTCCTGCAGTTCCTGACCCACCACACGTGAAAGAACTCCCTCCAGCACTGTGTCCCAGTTGAACTCCTTGTATTTCGTGAAGCAAATACCAAACTCCCAGTGCAGCACCAAGAAACACCACAAAAATGGAGGATGATCAAATGGCTTCACAGTCCACACGGGGAGACACTTAGCCCCCAGTGGCCACAGTTTACCTACCAAGAGAGAATTCAGCACTGCTGCCTCATGTTCATTGGAAAATAAGAAACCATGCTCTCCATTCACATAGATGCAGACCCAGCTTTGATGGTCTCAATAAAAAAGAAGCTAAACCTTCTGACAACAAAATATATTTAAAGTACCCAACCTCAGAGGCAGTTTCTCAAGAAGTCTTTAGGCCGGCAGAGCTCTATGTTTGTGGAGTGTTTACCTCTTAGACCAGGATGTAAGAAAAGAACACTGACTCCAGTTAAAATCAAATTAAAGTAAGCTTATTATTTCCACTGGCTGGGCTGCCTCTCCCTCCAAAGATTGCGGGAGCAAGAGAGCAACCCCACCTTTACTACAGCCCAGGTTTGCAGCCCAGAAAGTTACACAAAAATGGGGTAACAGATAACAGAACTCTGACAAGCATCACACTAATGGGAGTTTACATTTTTTTTTTTTTTGCTAGCCCCAACATCAAAATTTATGAGGACCATTAGAGCCTCAGAGAGGGTCATTGTCTGGCCACAGAAGGCCAATATTTATGAGGTGTGACAAAGTTTCAGAGAGGGCTGCTATCTGGTCAGAGAGCCATGCACGGGTGAGTTTAAGGCACGGGCAGTCATTCCAAGCAGGTTCAGAATTTGCAGTAATTTACAGTAAAGCCAAAATGATTTTTTCATGGTTTTGTTGCAAGATGGCTCCCAATTTTAATAAAAGATAAGGTTGGGTCTATCATTCCCCCCTTTTCTTATGTGTCCCTTTGTAATCCTTGATAGGTTAGTGGAAAAGCACTGAGGAAATTTTAATCCCTCAGTTAACAGTCTCCAAATTTTTAGAACTCACCGAAAACCAGTCTCCCTGATATTACCTGACTTAATTAATTACTTATATTGATAGTCTATTTATTTTGGGCTCCATTGGTGTAAGTGGAGAGTCGTCTCTCATTTTGCCTTCTTCTCAGCTGAGAGAAAGGTGACATGAGTGTGCATGGCGTGAGAGACATGAGTTGCCTTTTTGAAGTCAGTTGAGGAATATGAGTTGCCTTTTAGAAGTCAGTTCTTTTTGAAGTCTTGTTGAGGAAGAACAGGTTGTAAAGTCATCTGGGGATGGGTTCTTCTATGAGAGAAACAAAAAACATGAGTATTGAATAAATGTTGCAGTAGCTGGATCATGTCACTGTATGAAGTACCCTCACCAGTCTTTAATATCCCCAATTATCAGGACTGTCAACTTAATATTTAACTTTAAGTGTTACAGTTGTCCCTCCCAATAATATACAGTTTAATAATTTAATGTCATCTGATTTTGCAAAATCCTTTCAGTAGTATGACCTCTGTGTCTAATAGAGAAACATTTAATTCTGTTACTCAGGGCTGGATAATCGTACTAGCAAACACCAAGCCTACCTGTAGGTTAGGAATATCTGTAGGCCTTAAACTAAAAACTTCTGCCTCTGGCAGCTCCTCTTGATAGTCTTTGTAGCCAACAGTTTTACTTATTTTGGGAGGCTAACATAAAGTGTATACCTTAAAATATTATTATTATTATTATTATTATTATTATTATTATTATTATTATCATTATTATTATTTAAAATGCCCAGGAATGGCTGTATTTTGGTTTTAACTGTCTTTGCTAAGTGTTTAAGATGAAGCAGTCAAATGACTTTTGTTTCTATCTATTGTTAGCAGTCAGCTGAGCTTTTATGGGAGTCATTCCTTGGGAAACTTGAGAGCAGCTTCTCAGTTCTGCTAGTGCAATTTGAGCAAGGTGGGTTCAGGTCTTGCTTGACCATGTGGCTTCCCTCAGAAGCATCAGGGATGTCTCCCTTTCCTGATGACTCTCCTCTTTGTAGCAAATGCACTGATTGGCTTTCTGTTCTCCAGTGGTCTCATTAATCTCCCTGATCAGGAGGTTATGTGGCCCAGAGTTGCAAAGCTCATAGAGAAGTCCCCTGTTCCCTGGATTCAGACTGACTCAAAGGGCAAGAGTCAAATATTGTTTTTTTTTGGCCCTTTTCATTTAACTTTAATTTTCAATCCTAATCTGAAACAACCAGCAAATAAATTTTAACAGCCATATATTAAGAGTACTGCACTTTAATGTCTATAAGTTTATAATTATGTATATTTTATTAATTGGGATCTTATTATTCTGTCTGTCTTGTAGTTGATGACTTATTTTCTTAAATTAACCCATGTTGTGTTCTTAAAGCAACACTTCTGTAAAACACCAACAGGGAATCTTTAGATCACTTAAAAAGAAATTAAAAAATAAAATTTTTTAACAAGAGTAAAAATACTTAGTTCATGTAATAGCTACCCGGAATTTTTTGGTGAGTTATATTTTATATCACCTTTTTGAGATCCTAGTAATCTTGACAGAAAAAAAAATTTGAACATAACTTTAAATGAAATAAAATCTGACCTACTGCTTTCGTAGTCATTCTCACATGTAGTAAGATGGGACAAAGAGTCTTATCTCAGGTAAGCAGGGCTCCTTATAAATCTTAAATGCTTTAGTTCTCAAGCTGATCTTTTTTTAAATATCATTTTACAAAGTTTACATAAATTGTTTGAGGTCACATGAACATTAGCTCACACCATATGATATCACATTTAAAACATGAATTAAAGTACGGCTGAAAGATTTTAACCTTTACATAGATTAGGGTCTCATTAACTTAAAAATACATTTAAATTGTTCCACAATGTAAAAAGTAACATAAAACTTTACATATATTATTGATAACAGGTAAATAAATCCCCAATATATATTTTATTTACCATACAACTTCAGAACACCTGCTTGATATAATGCTCTTTTAAAGTTTCTACCTTATAGAGTTGTATAACTGGAAAATATGAGCACATTAATAGCATCACAATTGCATTGAAGTTTCTACATTAACCAAGTTTAGCTTTTAAAGAAATGGCAGTACAGTGCTCTAAAATAACAGTTCTTATTTAAACATTTGTTTAATTTTTATGGTTGCTTGCTCTAGAAAATTTAAATCTTAATAAACTTAATGTTATGGGTAAACTTATGTTTAAGAAATTTTTGTCTCTTTTACACATGACTGATTTTTACAATCTTATACAGACTTTAGTACAAACTTATACAGACCTTAGTATATCAATCAGATATCAAACAAAAGTACTCATGAATGAGTAATCCCATATCAAATTTACTTTACTTATTTATCAAAATATTAGACAAATTTTTTGAACACTGTAAACCATTTTTTTGATTGAAAGAAAAGTCCTGGAACAAAGGCATATTAGACCTTTTGTAGACATTAATAGTTTATTAGATTTTTGAACACCTAGAAAAACTTGTAAGCTTAAATTTAAAGACATTTATATTTATCTGTTTACCCAATTTAAATTGAAACATTTAAATCACGTGAATTAAAGATCTTTGGATCCACTTTTTAAAATTGTTTTTATGAGTTCTTTTTTAATATGAGTGCTCCTTATATAAGTAATTTGTGTATCATATATATGATATATGGATATATATATATATATATATATATATATATATAGACATACAACACATAACAAATTGTGCACACATAATAAAAGTGAAGGCCTTGTAGCTTTTCACAGGTGAAATCTCCATTGCAATGATTTAAAATTCCACAGTTGGTCAAAGATATTACTGATCAGAAAAACATTAACCTAGGTCTGTAGGAGCAAAATCATGAGCTCAAAAAATAAATAAAGAACCTAAGGAAAAAATTATGAGTCCTAGAAAAATGACTGGCCAGTAATTGGTAAATACCATACAATTTACCTTTTTTTCCCTTAGGCCTCAAATAAGTCTCCTACTAAGCTTACAGGCTTCTTTCATTTGCATTTCAAAATAAGTCCTGGCTGAGGTCTGGAAGAAGAAGGAAAAAAGGCTATTCTGAGCAGAAACCTTAGGCCTAAGGTATTTTAACCATAATTTTCATGTTAGGATGTTGAAAATTATGATACAAGTTTAAGATACAATTCACAAAATTTTATATCTTACAAGTTGTTTTGTCAACAGATATCATACTATGATTTAGTATCCTTGTCCAAATTAATGCACTGGTACACACAGTGACATTTTCCCAGGCTACCTAATTTAAAATTGGTGAAAAAAAGACTGAATGATTGGGAAGTTACTTGCCAACTTGGAAGTAGAGTTCTTTATTTTCCATCCTAAGTATTTAAGTTCTCTGGCATGAATTATCTGAAACCATGAACTAAACAAATACCTAAACCCGACTTTTAACTGCAAGATTGTGGAATGCTTCAAAAACCCATTCAGATACCAGATTGGTACAATGAAACATCATCATTTAGACACACATTCAGCTAAGATCATTTCCAAGAAACAATTTATAATATTAACACATTATTGCACATGTCTTAAAGGGCTAGAAAAAAGGCACAAGACAGACAGAAATGAACTCCAGACAATGGCTGACAGACAGAACCCTTTAAAACAGAGCAAATAAGAGAAAAATCTCCTTCTCCAGTGGCACCACAGATGTCCCCACAAGGGGACCAAATGTTTTCACAGAGGAGCTACCTGAAATATAAAATAAAGTGTCTCCATGGCGACTTTACTGCATTTAGTGTCCCCTTTTTGTTTTTCTCTTTTTTTAAGAAGACAGAGGTGGCATTATCCTTGCAGTGCAGGGAACGAAGGAGGGAATTCCCTGAAGCAACAGGGCTTCGGCAGATACTGGGAGATACTCAGTTCTTCATTCCCTAGCAGGCATTACCATCTGCACTGGGTGTGCTCCAGGCAGCCAGCTAGGGCCTTCTCTCATTCTGCTTAACAAATGGTGGTAAAGTTCATCACAGTTTCTTAAAACACAGTCCAAAGGGGTGTCAGGCTTACTTGCTTTGTTACCCATTTTCACGTTCAATATCCTTAAGATTTTATCACAGAAATCACAAAACAAAACGCACAAAAACAAACAAACAAAAAACATATAGAACACAGAACAAAACACACACACACAAAAAAAAAAAAAAAACAGAATCCCGGTGCCAAAACAGAAAAACAGATGAGGAATTCAACGTCTTGCTAAAGCTCTGGGGTAGGAGCGCATGCGTGTCCCTCGGCACCTCTCTAACCTTCCAGAGGAATTCCCTACAGAACGGAACAGAGGACAGAACGATTCTCATTACTATCCTGGACAGGAGTGAATGTGAGCCTCCCCAGGCCACCTCTCTGTCATTAGAAGAGATCTCCCTTAACCAGATATAAGATGTTATCAAGGTGCCACTTACCTATGGAGGCCTCCTCCACCAGGTACTTGCTAATAGTTTCAGTGCGGTGGTTCACTGCAGTGCTCCCCAGACCGACGGCTCACTCCAAGGCCTTGGAACATCTCAAGTTGTGCACCCCCTAGAGTGGCTCCCCAGCCCGTAGCCCTGGAGGGAAGGCCAGCTTCAGAATTTTCAGCAGTCTGGTCTTGTGATCTGGTCGGGCAGGGTCATCTCACTGGGGAACTCCAAAATGTTGGAATAGGATGCAAGAAAAGACCAGTGACTCCAATTAAAATCAAATTAAGGCAGGCTTATTATTAAAACTGGCCAGGCTGCCTCTCCCTCCAAAAATGGCGGGAACAAGACAGCAACACCACCTTTCCTACAGCCCAGCTATATAGCCCAGAAAGTTACACAAAAAGGGGGTTACAGATAACAGAACTTTGAAAGCATCACACTGATGGTAGTTTACATTTTTTTTGCTGGCCCCAACATCAGAAATTATGAGGACCATTAGAGACTCAGAGAGGGTCATTGTCTGGCCTGGGAAGGCCAATATTTATTAGGTGTCACTAATGTTTCAGAGAGCACTGTTATCTGGTCAGAGAGCCAGGCATGGATGAGTTCAAGGCACGGACAGGCATTCCAAGCAGGTTCAGAATTTGCAGTAATTTATAGTAAAGCCCAAAATATCTTTTCATGGCTTTCTGGCAAGATGGCTCCCAATTCTAATAAAAGATCAGGTTGGGTCTATCAAGCCTGTCCTTTACTTTTGGAAACTCCTCTACAACCTGCAAGGTTGTGAACTCCTGACCATTTTACATTCCAGATATGTATTCACAGATTTTCTAACTCATGTCCTCCAACTGTGTCTTACTTGGGGTGAAGGTAATATCAAGGCATTGTTCTGGATGAGAGTGGGAAGATTTTTGTGTAGCACATATTTGCATACACATTTAGGAGATCACTCCTCCTAAACACTGATTTGGAACAGAAAATTCAATCTATGGGGGAGCTTCCTAGCTGAACAACATTATACATAAATACAAGTTCATTAAATAAATAGTTTTGGATCAGTGGATGATATATATTTCAAGATGGATTTAAATTGGCATATATATTGCTAGATTTTAATGTCCATGTGACTTTTGTGTTTATAATGTTTTGTGATTTATGTGGATTTATAATCAAATTTTCACAAGATTATTCTCAGAAATATTCATCCAACTTAAATACATACTTTTTTCCTAGTACTGAAAAGTAACTTCAGTGAATGGTGGATAAAAATCCTAATATTTCTACAGTAACTGACCCAGATTAACATCAATGCAATTAGATTCCTATGGGACATGATGTGTATTTTGATGTTCATTTTTATTCAACATTGGTACATTACTATTTCTGCAGTTTATGCACATTATATATAGTATGATATATAATGTTCAATCACTTCCTTCTTGGGAACACATGTATTCTTACAGGTTTCTTGACTATTCTTTTCATGAGACTTCTTTCCAAACACATTATTGTTGATTTCCATAATCACTTTTGAAACAAAACTCACACACCTTTCAGGATAAACCACAACCATAATATTACCATTAGATGTATAACTGGTTGCAGTGAATGATTGTATATCAATATGAGATTTCTTTTATATTTTCAGATATCAATTCAATCCATTATTTAAAGTAGAGCAAGTTATATTATTTACACACAGTATGGTTTATTCATGCATTATCTGCATATTCATAGACACAGGGTACACCTATTTGTACCCTCAATAGTAATTTATACATCTACAAAATATTGCTACAGAAATGGTGGAAGAAATACTCAAGTCACCTGTTCTACATATACATTTTATCACAATAATATTCTGGACACAAAATGCAAAGGTCACACTTATGATTTTACCAAAGCCTAAATAAAAAGTGAGCATGGATTAATAAAAACATCCATGTCCTGGTTACCTAATGCTCTCAAAAGTCAATCCAATTTGTGACAACATATTAGTTTCTGCCTAAGGTTATATATTCAGACTCAAACCGTTGAAAATGTCTAAACAAATTACAAACTTCATACTTTTACTGACTTCCTAATGTCTCTATTTATATCTGCTTTTCTACATAATTTCCCCAATTCATCATTGTGACTGACTCTTTACATGTGCTGACATTTACATTCACTCTCTACCCGAAACCTTATTTGTAAAGAACTTTTGGTACAAATCCTATACTCATTCTTCTTTCTAAACCTACTGACTATCTTGCTAATCCTACAGACTATCCCTTTTTTATTGGATATTCTGTATGTTATTCAATCATCTAGTGTATACGATCCTATTTCTTTGTATATCAATTTATCTGAGACATCTGTGCAGAATATAATTCAAAGCAAAGTATGCTACTCAAGGGCCCAAAGTCCTACTTGGCTTCAAGTCTTCCCTAGATTTCTGTTTCCATACTTATATTTCACCTATATATTCTTGTAAATATCTCAGGTTCCCAATACCGTTATTCATCCAGCAGAATGATTCCTAACGCAAATAGAACATGATATTAACATTAACCATACACTGTTCCCTCAATCTAACTTTACAGCAGTGCAGGGATAAAGTTGGTCTTACAATCCAGGAATATAGGGGATCTTCCACCTGCTGAGAATCTCAAAGATCCATGCAGAAATTATCCCTGAAGAAGATATAGAATGCTATGAAGGACCTGAGAGAGCAAAAGTCATTTTCCATGGCAAACAACCTGGTCAGGATGAAGAGATGTGTCTGAATAAGCCTCTCACATTTTAATGTAGACAAAATGGACCAAACCAACCCTGTGTGGAGATCTCTCTCCCAGTACCTATTGTTGATATACCATTCTAACTTGTGAAAGTGTCACAGGAAGTAGGGGCAGCCTCCATCTCATGGGACCTTAGGAAGAAACTGTTAGGACAAAGTGTTTTCCAAGGCTGTGAGCTCATTCAGTTCATGAAGGAAGTGACCTACCTCACTTCTTTGTGATGGAACTCTCTGAACTTGGGATCCCGGAAACCAGGCACCCAGGGTCAGGCCCAGTAACAGTCACAGAGATCTCACTTTTTTGGATTTATCATGGAAAGAGTCAGTCTTTCTTGGTACTTACAGATGTGAAGATGGTCAAATGCCAGAAAAAATCTGAAGAGGTGTCTTCAGTGAGAATGCAGGTAGTGGCGGCTCAAAGCTGGCTCCTGACAACTTCACAGAGTGGGCCAAGGAGTCCAGATTTGAGAACAGACAGGCCATTTCGGGTGAACAAAGAATGGCTCACCAGGCAGAGGACACTCCGGTTAGTAACAGACCTTCTTGGGGGAAGGAGGTGCATTTGTGGGAATGAGTGTGGGTTTGTGGTTTTGTCTCATGTTCTGAGAATAGGTAGGAAAGTTGGTTTGTTTGGTTTGGAGTGGACTGTTTCTATTAAGTCATTTGACAAGGCAAGTGTTTCTATGTCTGTGTATCCCACTGTGTCCGTGGGTGTAGACATTACAAAAGAAAATGCATCAATGGATGTGTCCTGTCTAGGAGAAAGCTTCCCAACATTCACGCTGCCCAATTTATAAAAGGACAGAGGGTTGCCTTATTTGTGGGCAAGACCTGAAATCTTCCTAAGTTCCTGTTTTCTTCCTGAATTCTGGCCACTCTCCAGAATAGGCTCATGATTTTGTGACCAAGATAGGTACCACCTCCAAGCTCTGTGACTTGGCCATGTACTGGATAGCTGAAGGGAATGGCGAGAATCTCAGAAAACTCAGATATCAATGTAACCAGGAAAGTCTCAGTGGAGAAACCCTGCTTTGGGACTTTTGCTTACCTATTGTTCTATAGCACTGAATGTCAGGAAGGTCTTTGCCTAAGGCCACCCCGTTGTGAAGCCTGAATAAAACAGTTCTCTAATGTAAATGAATGGGCATCACCTGTCCCTTTTTGAGTAATCAATTTCGAAAGGGATGTGTCTGAATCAGCCTGTTGGCCCTGTGTGAGGCTGTGGCTTAGATTCTCAGCACCTGATGGATCTAAAGAAAGATGCCATGTGTGCATCCAAAACCAAAATGGCCAAAAGAGTACTCATTATGGATGAAGTCTCTCGCCTTCCTCTGTAAGTTTCCTGACCTCCATAAGGTGAGAATATGAATCCTTTGGGTCAAATGAGTTTTTCAAAGCCCTTCAGAGTCTAGCCCATTGGTGCTTGGGTTTTCTCATGACCCCAATCCACATGAAGAATCTAAACCCCACAGTCAGTAGGCCTCAAATTGGAGAAGTGGAACAGTAATAATGGTAGGCCTATTTGATCACTCCTGGTTCCGAGGAAGGGTTTCCAGGCCACCCTGACTTTAGGCAAATGACGGGCAAGGGAGCTTATTTTGGACACTGTCTTGTCCAGCGCCCCTCATAGAAACCTCCAGCTAGAGGTTATGATGAGTGTCTATGTGGAAAAGATGAGGGCCATATGGGAGTGTTTTCGTTTAAATTTTGGTCATTTGTGTGGCAATTGGAAGAAATCACTGGGTCCACCTGGGCTTGAACTCTAGTGTGAATCCCTATAGAGACTGAATTCTGAAACTGACCTCAGAGAAGTATTGCCATGAGCTTTGTTGGGATTTTAGGAGCCCACGCATGAGAGTAGCCCTTATAATCTTAGATCAAGGCCACAGAGCACTGGGAATCTCAGCCAAGATAATCCATGATTTTCTTCTTAAAGTCTTGGCAGCCATAGCTGAGAGTCAAAACACACATGTACCTCACATTGTAGACTTCAATTGGACTGGCTTCATGTGACCTTTTGACAACTCTTTGGGAAGCCTTGCCTATGAGAGTTCTCCAGAGTTTCATTGAAATGAGCTTCCTCAACATTTAATGGTTTTTGAAAACCACAGTTCCTCCAACTTCATCCTCAAAAAAATGGCTAGATAAACACCATGAAATTTTTGGAATTCCCATGACCAGGTGGCACTGGAGAATCTTTGGATGTCCTATTGCTAATCATGAGTGTATCAGACAGTGCCTTGACTGACTAGGTTTCTTGAAAATTGTGTAGAACAGAGATGCCAGTAAGTTGGAGCCTGCAAATTAGTGGGCCTAGAGCAGTGGTGTGAAGGTGTGTGATAAAATGTGTGGTGGGGCCATGTGGATCTGCCACTGGCTTCCAAATGGCTTGTGAATGACATGGTACAGCCAGCAGAATCTTCCATGTAAAGTCATCTTTTTGTATAGGGAGATTTCAAGGCAATGTTCAGAATCAGGTTGCTATGGACAAAGGGGCAACCCATGTGGGATAGAATCCTGGTTGGTGCATTCACATGCAGACCATGACCTCCACACGTGACAGAACTCCCTCCAGCACTGTGTCCCAGTTGATCTCCTTGTATTTCATGAAGAAAATACCAAAGTCCCAGTGCAGCAGCAAGAACCACCACGAAAAGTGGAGGAGGACCAAATGGCTTCACAGTTCACACGGTGAGTCACTTAGCTCCCAGTGGCCATAGTTTAACTACAAAGAGAGTATTCCCACTGCTGCCTCATGTTCATTGGAAAATTAGAAACAATGTCCTCCAGGTCACATAGATGCAGACCCAGCTTTGATGGTCTCACTAGAAAGTAAGCTAAAGCTAGTGACAACAACATATATTTCAAGTGCCCAACCTCAGAGGCAGTTTATCAAGAAGTCTTTAGGCCAGCAGAACTCCATGTTTGTGGAGTGTTTACCATGTGCCTTACTTTTGGAAACTGCTCTACCACTTCCAAGTTTGTGAAATCCTGAGTATATTCCATTCCACATATGCATTCACAGATTTTCTAACTCTTCTCCTCTAATTGTGTCTTACTTGGGGCGAAGTTAATGTCAAGGCATTGTTGTGGATGAGAGTGGGAAGATTTTGTGTAGCACATATATGCATACACATTGGATTCATTTTCCAATTTTCCATTCGAAATACTTAATCCCTGACACTAACTCATAAACTACTAGACTCTGACTGCTAATCCTAATATGATGGAGAAAACTAACCCAAACAGAATAGAAATACAAGCAGTTCAAAGGAGGCATGGTGTATATTTGGACTTGCCATTTGCATTATGAAGGGTAGGTGTTATAAATCTAGTTAATTTTTAATTGAAATAGTTCTCCTTGTGTTTTTAAAGTTAATAAATATATAAATTCCTGTCTCCCTTTCCCTGTAGCCTATTCAGAACATGTATTTTTAAATGCACATATAGAATCCTACCTGGTATCACATGTACATTCTTGTGAGGTGGCTGACTTGGCAGATACAAATTATGAGAAGAGATCACTCCTCCTAAACCCTGTTGAATCTTAAAATTCAACCTATGGGTGAGCTTCCTAGTTGAACAACATTAAACATAAATCCATGTTCAGTAAAAGAAATATTTTTGCATCTGTGGATGATATATATTTCATGATAAATTTCGATTGGCATATATATTGGTAATTTAATGTCTCTGCATGTGTGTTTTTTGTATATATATACTCTCCAGATTTTTCAAAATATGAAATATATGTGTCTTATATACACTCCCTAAATTCATTCATGTTCATGTGTATGGATTTATAATCACGTATTCACAAGATTATTCTCAGAAATATTCATCCACCTGAAATACATATTTGTTACCAGTACTGAAAACTAACTTTAGTTAACGTTGCATACAAATACTAAATTTGTACAGTAACTGACCCAGTTTAACATCAATGCAAGTAGATTACTATGGGACATGATGTGTATTTTGACATTCATTTTTATTCAACACTGCTACATTACTATTTCTTCAATTTATGCACATCATAAGATATATATTTCATCCACAAGTTAGCAAACTTATAGGCATTTGTTTCACTTTCAATAACTTCCTGCTTCAGAACACATGGATTCCTCCAGGTTTCTTGTCTGGTCTTTTCATGAGACTTCTTTCCAAACACATTATTTTCAACTTCCATAATCAATTTTGAAGGAAAACTCACACACTCTTCATGATAAATCATAATCCTAATATAACGTTTAGATGTTTTACTGGTTGGAATGAATGTATGTATATCAATATAAGATTTCCTTTATATTTTCAGATATCAATTGAATCCATTATTAAATTTGGAATCCATTATATTATTTATTCACAGTATTGTCTATTCATGCATTATCTCTATATTCATATCACAGGGTACACCTATTTGTACCCCCAATAATAATTTGTACATTTCGACACAGAAGCAATGGTCACACTTATTATTTTACCAATGTAAATATCAGGCGAGCATCGGAGGAAGAGACTACCAGGGACTGTCTAATGCAACAGCCAAAAGTTTATGGGGGTCCAACATGCTGGGGCTCAGAGCTCCCTTGAATAGAGCAGAGAGCCCTGAGAACAGCTTAAGCAGAGCTTATATACTTTCCTTGGAGAGGGCAGGGAGGGAAGATTATTGATGGGTCAGCGCGAGTGGGCAGTTTGCGTGCAAATGGGTGAGGGAGTACATTCTGCAGTTTTGCAGTTGGTACAGAACATTCAGGGAACAAGATTAGCGAACAGTTCTCAAGATATCAACAGTGTTTTGTTAAGCATACCGTAAAACTGGAAGTGACAATTACCTATTTTATTTACCTTTCATTCCCCACTTTCTTTTGGTTACAATAAATCATAATAGTGATCATTGAGGATGTCACATTTTATGTTTGCTAGTGTGGTATATTGATTTCTGATTACCATAAGTTTAACTTGTCCAATTTGAGCTTGGAGAAAGGAAACTACACGGTTGAGCAAACAGGGTCCTACAGTTAGCAATAATGTGAGGATTATTAATGGACCAGCCAGGGCTGATAAAAGCATAGTTACCCAGGGGGACTCTGTGAACCAAGACTCAAACCACCCTTTTTGGGCCTCTCTCTCTTGTTGATGCTCTTCAATGCGTCTTCTTAATTTAATCATAGATTCTTTTACAACTCCAGTATGGTAGGCATAATAACAACATTCTTCCCTCAATGCAGGACAAAGGCCCCTTCTCTCATGAAGAGGAGGTCGAACCCTCGCCTGTTCTGTAAAACAACTTCAGAGAGAGAGGTTAAAGATTCTTGTAAAGCTGTGATGGTGGTTTTTTAATATCTTTAAGTTTTGGTCTATTGCTGCTTCTAATTGGGTCATTTGTTGTGTCCCATGGATTAGGGCAGTGGTTCCTGTGCCCTTCTCTGCAGCAACTACTATTCCTCATAGGATGGCTAAAGTGAAGGATACAGGTTGCCAGCGGAACCGGGTTGTATGCCCCCCTATTTGAAATTTAAATGATCCTGCCTCATGATAGAGCACTCGGGGAAACATCTGCACCATTACATAATTAATCACATCTGTTGATAATTTTATGAATAAACAATGTTTAAGTATATAGAATTATACTGTTGTAGGTATGGACAAGGCAAGGCACCTAAGATAGCACCAAAGATAGGGAAACAGTCCTATTTGGTTGCAACCGGATATAGAGGGCATTGCTTCTGTTGTAATCAATTAATCCCCTGAATCCCAAGTTTAGGTAGTTTCAGAATTTTGTACCCAACATGTAAGGGAAAAGACTCAGAAATTCACAGTCTGCAGAAGTTCACAAAAAGCAGTTTTTGGTTCTGTTTTTATTTTCCTCTTCTCTGGGAAAGATAACTTATTAAGGACACCTGGGAGGGGGAGAGCTTTTTTCTTCTCTTTTATTTTCTCCCTGCCAGCTGTTACCATGGAGCCCAGTTGGTAACTTCTTTATCTTGGAAATGTAGCCATCTCTGGAAGCCTCAGCTCAAGGGCAGAGGCCTTGTTCACATATTTTGTGAAAAACTAGTAAGGGGGTGTCTAGCTTAGAAGGGCTGATTTTTCCAGCCAGTGGCCAAGTATAACAGAGCAACACGAAAAGAGGAAGTTTATCTACACTGAACTCATTTATAAAGACTTTGTTGCTGAAAGTCCTAAAGTCAGCCACGATGAAGACTTCTGGAGAAGGCCATTTAAGATTTTTCTGTGGGCCTGGTACAGAGGGGAAGACGGGGAAGGCGGGGGGTGAGAGCAGTTCAGTGGTTCTGAGAATGAGGAAAAAGAGATATAAAAGAATAATGGGAAAAGGGTTTGGGATTTTCCTGGCAACAAAACTTGAGCAGTAGAACAGGTAGAGCAGATGGGAAGACGGGAATGAGTATCTAAAAAGCCTGTGAGGGACTTTAAATTCTTAGTAACCTGTTTTTAGTGATGACAAAGCAACTTTAAAGGCCATTTTCATTACATCTTGGATAGGCGTCTGAGGGCACTCCTCAGCTGGTTTGAGCTTTGGGTTAGCTGGTAAGAGGACCTGGTGGGACCCGGTGTGGGCACTGACAGGAGAAGAGAGGAGTGAGTGGGTGGAAGGGTACCTCAGTACCTGCTGCCTCAGCATGGGGGCAATGGTCTGAGAACCAGAGGAGGTTTGGGGTTTTGATCTAGTAATTGGAGGGGAGAAATCAGGTTGTTGATGTGAGAGTGACAGCAGAGAATCTGGAGCAGAAGGATCTATTGGAGAAACATATTTCGTGATGTGAGCAAAGGAGGGAAAAGGCCTACACATAGGGGAATTTTCTTCAATCCTTTTGATCACTTGCCGAAGTTGAAATAGTCACACAGAATTTGAGGATCTAGAGACCCCTCTGGGGGCCATCGGTTTTGGTTGTCTAATTGGTAATATGGCCAATGCTGTGAACTGAATTTGATGAGGAGTTTGGGTTCCACCAGGCAGCCCCTGTATGCTCACATCCCCATGACTTACGGAAGAAGACGGCTTTTCCCCCACACAGCCGTTGTTGTTTGTGGCTTTGATAGTCCACCGGGCAAACATAGTAATCTAGGCTAGCCAACCTGCATCAGGCTTGCGTGTTCCTACATCCATAATGTTTGTTTCCATTATCTATGGTACGGGAGAAATTTAATGGAATTTTAGTGGGATCCTCTTCATCAGAGATATCCCAATTGGAAAGACGTATACCCAGCTGACAAATATCTGGGTGGAGAGTTGGCCACCAGGTCCCTAAGGGGGCTGTATGTGAGACAGACCATACTTCTTGTCTAATTGGATTTGTGATCAGCCATCGCTGCTGAATGGGCTGATGATGGTTAGGACTAGTGGTGGCCAAGGGGAGAGTCTATAGACTTATCCACATGGCAAATATGCAATTTGAAAGGGTTACCAGTCTTTTCCACTTTCAAGCCAGTGTCTGGACAGGGCACAGGCTTGAGATGAGAATTAGGATCCAGGAAGTGATTCCGTCTACCTTTACCACTGTAGGTTTTATAATTAGCACCTGGTATGGTCCTGTCCAGCGGGGTTCCAGGGATGACACCTGATGTCATCTTATGTAGATGAAGTCTCTTTTTTGATATCGATGTGGAGTCTCCTCTTCACCAGGTTGGTAGGCAGTGGCCAGCTGTTTTGACAGGTATCCCTGAGTTCTTTCAATAGCTTTAAGTTTGTCAAGCAAGGGGGTGTGGAAGGGATCGGTAGGTCTTAGAGTTGTGGTTAGGTCCTTACTGGAGGAGGGGCCCCATAGAGAATTTTATAGGAGGTGAGGTTACACAAAGAAACAGAGGGAGTATTTCTTGCATGAAACAGTGCATAAGGCAGGAGCATAGTCCAATCTTTGATGCCCTCTCTAAGCTTAATTTCGTTAAGGTCTCTTTAATGGTTCTATTAATTTTTTTAACCTGTCCTGAGCTCTGCGGTCTATAAGCACAATGTAACTTCCAATTTATCCCCAGGATCCTGGCTAACCCCTTACTTACCTGGGCCATGAACGCCGGTCCATTATCAGACCCTATTACCTTAGGTAGGCCGTATCATAGAAAAATATCTTTCAGGATTTTCTACCACCATTTGTGCCTTTTTTTTGTGGGGAAGGCTTCAATCCATCTTGAAAATATATCTACAAACACTAGGAGATATTGAAGTCCATACCTTGCTGGCTAAATTTCAGTAAAGTCCACTTCCCAGAATTTCCTGGTCTGGTTGCTCATAGGCGCTTTCCTACAGGAAGCTTGGAAGGGTAATTGTTCTATTGACAGAACGGACAGGGTTTTGTTACCCGTTCAGTTATGTCCTTTCGCTGTGAGTCGGTTAGTGGAAAACTCTGTTCTTGATCCTTCAGGAATGCCTGCAGTTTCTTTGGACCAAGGTGTGTGAATTGATGTACATTTTTAACGTAGTGTAGGGCTTTCTGAAATTGCAGGCTTGGCTCAGTGAAGTTGAGGAGTTCAGTGCCAGTGTCGTAAGATGTTATCAAAAGCTTGCTGGTGCTCAGGGGTCCATTGGAATTGGGCATCTCCCTTTAACAGCGGGTATAAAGGAGAAGTTAAGGACACAAACACAGGAATCCATAACCTGCAAAACCCAGTAGTCCCAAGAAACTCTTTGTGTTGTCTGCTGCTGGGGGGGGGGGGTATCTGCACAACCGTTTGTTTTCTGGGCTCAGTGAGCCAACGTTTACCACCTCTAAGGGAATAGCCCAGGAAGACTACTTCTTGCTGGCAAATTTGGGGTTTTTTGGAAGAAGCTCTATACCCGAGTTGAGCAAGCTTACATAATAGTGCTTGGTTCCCAGACTCACAGTTTTCCTTGGTGTTGGCTGCAGTAGCAGGTCATCCACGTATTGAAGCTGGGTGACTTCGGGGTGCATAGTTCTGAAGTTGTTGACATCTCTGTGGAGGGCTTCATCAAAGAGAGTGGGGGAGTTTTTGAACCCCTGTGGGAGTCTAGTCCATGTTAGTTTACCATACGTTCCGGTTTCTGGGTCTACCCACTCAAAAGCAAACAGAAACTGACTGTCTTTATGCAGAGGCATGCAAAAGATAGCATCTTTATGTCCATACCATTTCTACTCAGGGTTCAGAGTGATAAGCAGATTGTACAAATTATTTACCGTGGGGTGAATGTCCTGCACTCTGTTGTTGATCTCTCTTAGGTCTTGAACGGGGATAGTCCCCAGTTCCTGGATTTTTTACTGGTAGCAGGGGAGCGTTCCAGGCCGATTGACAGGGCCTTAGGACCCTAAAGCCAGATATTTCTGAATATGGGGCCTTAACCCATCTTTAGCATTTTTGCTCAGAGGATGTTGTTTGACATTGATTGGGGAGGCTGAGGTTTTTAACTCCACTGTTCTTGGAGGTTGTTTCATGGCTAGTCCTAACCCAACAATTTTTGCCCAGGCATCTGGTTAATCTGTTATTCATTTCTGGGGTAGCTTGCCTGTTTGATCATTCTTGGGGTGTGTGAAAAGTGGATGTTCATCTTTGACTGACATTTATAAAGCCATGACTATAGGAGTTTTTAATGAAGGATTTAGAAATTTCATTTTGGGGCCTTCGGGGTTAAAAGTTGTTTTGGCCCGGAGCTTACTGAGCAGATCTCTGCCCATCAATGGGGCCAGGCATTCTGGGATTACTAGGAAGGAATGTTGGATTTTTCCTTTCCCCATGTCCATGGTCCTCTTAGTTGTCTAAGTCTGATATTTACTGCTGTTAGCCCTTTGAACTAGAGACCTTTTATTTGATAGAGGGCCCAGTGGGGCCTTAAGGGCTGAGTATACTGCTGCTGTATCCACTTCAAAGTTTATGGGGTCCCCTTCACTTCAAAAGTTACCCTGAGCTCGGGGAAGGGATCTGAGCCCCGACATTCTCAGTCAACCTCCAGAGTCAGAAAGGCTGTCTGGCGTGGCTGTCTCTTTCTAGGGCACTTTTTGGCTCAGTGTCCTTTTTCTTTACAGTAGGCACATTGATCTGAGGCCAAGGGTGGCCTCTGGTGGGGACCCAGGTATCGTTTCTTGTCTCCCTGTTTCTTAATTTCTGGCCTATTTATTGTTGTGACCAGGACCTTAGTTAATACCTTCATCTGTCTTTTTCATCTGTCATCCTCCCTTTGCTCCCTTTCGTTCTCTCTGTTTCTCTCTTATAGGATACTTTCTCGGCTACCCTGAGTAAATCTCTCAAAGTCATATCTTGTAATCCATCTAAGTATTGTAACTTTCTTTTAATATCCAGATCAGCTTGCCCAATGAAGGCCATCATGACATATGTCTTTTGATCCTCTGCCTGAAGATCGAAAGGAGTATATCTCCTATACGCCTCCATAATTCTCTCTAGAAACATAGAGGGATATTCATCAGGCCCTTGAATAATCTCTCTTACCTTGGCCAAATTATTTGGTTGGCTAGCGGCCGGTTGGAAACCCACTATTAGGGCCCGGCAATAAGTGGACAGATGCTCCCTACCTTCAAAGGTGTCGGGGTCCCAGTTGGGTCAGTTCAAGGGTAAGCCGGATTTGATTATGTTGGGAAGTTGTGTTGGTCACCCATCTGGTCCGAGGATATTTTTTTCTAGCTTCCAGAAAGTTTCTCTCTCGTTCCTCTGTCATGAAGAGAATCCCTAGGATTTGTTGGCAGTCATCCCAAGTAGGCAGGTGTGAAAACGCCAGGGAGTTCTTTGAGTTCTTTTAGCCGGGCCAGCTTTCTCCAGGGAAGGAGGGGCTGTGTGTGTGACAAGGGGGAGTCATCTGGTGGGCGCTGGGCCGGCCTAGCTTTCTCCAATGGCGGAGAGGCTGAGTCAGCAGCAAAGGAATCACTTAGAGGTTGTTGGGGGTTGGTGGACGACGGCAGCGGATAAGAAGGGTAGGAGAGTCCAGTAGAGTCTTGAGACTCAGGGAGAACAGAGGTTGGAGGAGGAAGAGCAGAGGGTTTGTGAGATAGAATCATGGTGGAAGGAGTAGGAGTGGGCGCAGAGACAAAGAAAGGCTTCACCCATGTAGGAGGAGATTTGCAGAGGTCCTGCAATGTTAAGATATATGGCTGTTGATCTGGATGTCTATGTGGCCCCGGTTGAAAGACAAAATCTCTGACGTTTCAAATTAGTGGGAAGTAGATGTTTCTAGGGGCTATCCAACTCCAAAGGTGGGTCATTCTGAGGCACAGAGGGTCTGCCAGGTCCAGCAATTTACTGAAAAAGAAAGATTCTGGGCCTTGCACAGACTTTGGTCCAGTGATCAAGGGTCAGGAAGAGAGGTGTTGAAGTGCTCTGTCCCAAAATGAGAGATACACAAACAGTGAAAGAAATCACACACTACACTGACAAGACAAGACAATAAAGACAGGCAATGGACGTCCAATACTGAGGCCAGGACTGAGTAGCCGGCAAAACCTGATGGGCTGGCAATACTGAATCCGAAGCAAAATATCACTGAGTCAAGGAGACTATTGTTCCTCGATTTCCTGAGTCCTCTGGGGCATCCCCCAGGGACGTGGCCTGTGGCTCTGTGACACGTATGTCAGCCTCTGTCAGAGAGAGCTCACGCTCATCACCAATAGCCATTTTGCCAAGCCCTAACCTGAAACCTAAAACCAAAAAGAGTTCCCTTACTTACCCTGAAAAGAGCCCCTTGGGGATCTTTCATCCGCCGCTGCCGGATCTTGCTCGTGCCTCCAGATGTAAAGGTCGGGCAAGCATCAGAGGAAGAGACCACCAGAGGAATGTCTCAAGCAACAGTAAATGGTTTATTATGGGTCCAGCATTCTGGGGCTCAGAGCTCACTTGAATAGAGCAGAGAGCAATGAGAACAGCTTAAGCAGAGCTTATATGCTTTCCTTGGAGAGGGCAGGGAGGGAAGTTTATTGATGGGTCAGGGCAAGTGGGTGGTTTGCGTGCAAACGGGTGAGGGTATACATTTGCAGTTTGGCAGTTGGGGACAGCACATTCTGGAAACAAGATTAGCAAACAGTCCTCAAGACTTCAACAGTGTTTTGTTAAGCATACAGAAAAACAGTAAGTAACAAGTACCTATTTTATTAACCTTTCACCAAAGCCTAAATGGAAAGTGAGCATGGATTACTAAACACATCCATATCCAGGTTGCCTAACGCTCTCAAATCAATCCTATTGGTGACTACATATTTGTTTCTTCTTAAGATAATATATTCAACCTCAACCCTGTTGAAAATGACTAATCCTATCACTCACTTTATATTTTCCTGATTTCCTAATGTCTCTATTGATATCTGCTTTCCTACATATTTTCCCCAGTTCATCATTGTGACTGACTCTTCACATGTGCTGACATTTACATTCACTCTTTATCCGAAACCCTATTGCTAAAGAACTTTTGGTCCAAATCCTATACTCACTCTTTTTTCTAACATACCGACTATCTTCCTAATCCTAAAGACTATCCCTTTTTGACTGGATGATCTCTTCGACAAGCAATCATCCAAGGTACAAGGTCCTATGCCATTGTATATTGATTTATCTGAGACATCTGTGCAGAACATAATTCAAAGCTAAGTATCCCTATCAACAGCCCAATGCCCTTCCTGGATTCAAATCTTATCTAGATTTCTGTTTTCAAACTTATATTTCACCAATATATTCTTGTAAATATCGCAAGTTCCCAATACCATTATTCATTAAGCAGAATGATTCCTAACTCAAATGAAACATGTTATTAAGCCTAACCATAAATTGTTCCCTCAAACTAACTTTACAGAAGAGCCGAGACAGAGTTTATCTTACAATCCAGTAATGTAGGGGATCTTCCACCTGCTGAGAACATCAAAGGACCATGCAGAAATTATACCCTGAAGAAGTTGCAGGCAGCTATGAAGGACCTAAGAGGGGAAAAGTCATATTCCATGGCAAACAACAGGGTCAGTATGAAGGGATGTGTCTGAATCAGCCTCTCCTTTCGTAATGTAGAGAACTGATGAAACCATGCCTGTGTGGAGAGCTGTTTACAGGTGCCTATGGTTGATATACCATTCTAACTTGTGAAAGTGTCAAAGGAAGTAGGGGCAGCCTCAATTTCATGGGACCTTTCGAAGCAACTGTTAGGACAAAGTGGTGGCCAAGGTAGTGACCTCATTCAGTTCCTAAAGAAAGTGACCTCACCTCTCTTCCTTGGTGATCAAAAAATCTGAAATTGTGATGCAGGAAGCCAGGCACCCAGAGCAAGTCCCAGTCCCAGTCCCAGTGGTCTCACTTGTTTGGATTTACCAAGGACAGAGTCAGTCTTCCTTGGTACCGACTGATATGAGGATTGTCAAATGGCAGAAGAGCTCTGAAGAGGGGCCTTTCCTGAGAAAGCAGGTATTGGTTCACCACTGGCTCCTGACAACTTCACAGTGTTGGCCAAGGAGACCAGATCTGAGAAAGGACAGGCCATTTCAGGGGAACATAGTATGGCCCACCAGTTAGAGGACACTCCAGATAGTCACAGACCTACTTGGGTTAAGGAGGTGCCTTTGTGGGTGTTCAGTGAGTTTGTGCTTTTCTCTCATGTTCTGAGAATAGATAGAAAAGGCAGTTTTTTTGGGTTGGAGTGGACTGTTTCTAGTAAGTCGTTTGACAAGGCTAGTGTTTCTAAGTCTTGAGTATCCCACTGTGTCCGTGGTTGTAGACATTAGAAAAGAGAAGGCATCAAAGGATGTGTCCTGTCTAGTAGAAAACTTCCCAGCATTCATCCTGCCTAATTGAAGAATGGACTTTGGTTTGCCTTATGGATGGGCAACACCTACTAAATTCCTAAGTTCCTGTTTTCTTCCTGAATTCTGGCCACTCTCCAGAATAGTCTCATGGTTTTGTTTCCAAGATATGTACCACCTCCAAGCTCTGAGACATGTCCATAAACTTGATAGCTGTAGAGAATGGGAACATCTTAGAAAACTCAGATATCAGTGTGACCCGGAAATTCTCAGTGGAGAAACCCTGCTTTGGTTCATTTGCTTACCTATGGTTCTGTTGTCCTGAATGTCAGGAAGGTCTTTGCCTCAGGCCACCCCTTTGTGAAGCCTGAAGAAAACAGTTTTCAAATGGAAATGAATGGGCATCACCTGTGGATCTTTGCTTAATTGCTTGTAAAAGGATGTGTCTAAATCAGCCTCTTGGCCCTGTATGAGGTTGTGGCTTAGATTCTCAGCACATGATGGATCTAAAGATAGATTGCATGTGTGCAATCAAAACAAAAATGGCCAAAATCTGTCATTGTTGATGAGTCTCTTGCCTTCCTCTGTTAGGATTCTGACCTCTATCAAGTGAGAATAGGGATCCTTTAGGTCAAATGAGTTCTTTGAAGAACTGCAGAGGTGCTTGTGTTTTCTTGTGACTCCAAATCACTTAAAGAATCTATCCCTGAGAGTCAGTAGGCCTCAAATTGGAGAAGCAGGCCTATTGGATCACTCCAGGTTCACAGGAAGGGTGACCATGCCACCCTGACTTTAGGCAAATGAGGGGCAAGGAAGATTATTTCGGACACTCTCTTGGGATGCGTCCCACATGAAAAACTCCAGCCAGAGGTAATGATGAGTGTCTCTCTGGAAGAAGGTGAGGACCATGTGGAAGTGTTTTGGTTTTAATTGTAGTCATTCGTGTGGCAGTTGGAAGAGATGACTGGATCCACCTGGGCTTGAACTCTGGTGTCATTCCCCTTAAACACTCAGTTCTGGATCAATCATCAAAGAAGTATTGCCATGAATTGTGTTAAGAATTTAGGAGGCCATGCATGAGAGTCTCCGTTGGAAACTGAGATCTAGTCCTAGGGTGGCTTTCCACAGAGCACTGGGAATCTCAGCCAGGATATCAAATTATTTTTTTCTGAAAGACTTGGAAGCCATATTTGCTAGTCAAAACACACATGGACCTCAATTGTAGACCTCAATGGGCCTGGATTCATGTGACTTTTAGGCCACTCTTTGGGAAGCCTTGCCTGTGAGAGTTCTTCAAATTTTTCATTGAAATGAGCTTCCTCACCATTGAATGATTCCTGAATGATTTGAAAGCCATAGTGCTTCCAACTTCATAATTGAAAATTGGCTAGATAAATACCATGAAATTTTTGAAATTCCAATGACCAGGTGGCAATGAAGAACATTTGGATGTCCTGTTGCTGATCACGAGTGTACCAGACAGTGCCTTGATTGACTGGTTTTGATGAAAATGGTGTAGAACAGAGATCTCAATAATTTGGATCCTGCTGAGTAGTGGGCCTAGAGCAGTGGTGAGCAAATGTGTGATAAAACATCTGAGGTGGGGCCATGTGGATCTGCCATTGGCTTCCAAATGGCTTGTGACTGACATGGTGCAGCCAGCAGACCCTTATATGTAAAGGCAACTTGTTATATGGAGAGGTTTCAGTGCAATGTTCAGAATCAGGTTGCTATGGTCAAGGGGGCATCCTATGTGGTATACAAGCCCTGTTGGTGCATTCTCCTGCAGACCCTGATCCACCACACGTGACAGAACTCGCGGCAACACTCTGTCCCAGTTGAACTCCTTGTATTTCATGAAGCAAATACCAAACTCCGAGTGCAGCAGGAAGAAACATTAGGAAAAGTGGAGGATGATAAAATGGCTTCGCAGTCCATATGGGGAGACACTTAGCCCCCAGTGGCCACAGTTTACATACAAGAGAGAATTCAGCACTGCTGCTTCATGTTTATTGGAAAATTATAAACCATGTCCTCCAGATCACAGAGATGAAGACGCAGCTTTGATGGTCTCACTGGAAAGGAAGCTAAAGATCCTCACAAAAACATATATTTCAAGTGCCCAACCTAGAGACAGTTTCTCCAGACGTCTTTAGGCAGGCAAATCTCCATGTTTGTAGAGTTTTTACACTGTCCCTTACTTTTGGAAACTCCTCTACAATCTCCAAGGTTGTGAACCCTAAGCATTTTCAATTTCAGATATGTATTCAAAGATTTTCTAACTCTTCTCCTCTAATTGTGTCTTACTTGGGGTGAAGGTAATGTCAAGGCATTGTTCTGAATGAGAGTGGGAAAATTTTTTTGTAGTACACATTTGCATACACATTGATCCATTTTCCAATTTTCCATTCGAAATACTGAATCCCTGACACTAACTCATACCCTACTAGACTCTGACTACTAATCCTAATATGATGGAGAAAAATAAACAAAAAAAATGAAAATACAAGCAGTTCAGAGGAGGCATGGTGTATAGTTGGACTTCCCTCTTGCATGATAAAGGGTCGGTTTTATAAATCTACTCAATTTTTAATTGAAATAGTCCTCCATGTGTTTTTCTTTAAAGAGAGAGTTAGAGAGGAGAGAGAGAATTCTATAATATTTATTTTTTTAGTTATCGGCGGACACAACATCTTTGTTTGCACGTGGTGCTGAGAATCGAACCCATGCCGCACGCATGCAAGGCGAGCGCGCTACGACTTGAGCCACATCCCCAGCTCTCTCCATGCGTTTTTAAAGTTAACAAATATGTGATTTCCTGTCTCCCCTTCTCTGTAGCCTACTCAGCACATGTACTTTTTATATGCACATATAGATTCCTACTTGGTATCACACGTATATTTTTATGAGTTGGCTGACTTGGCAGAAACAAATTGTAAGAAGAGATCAGTCCTCCTAAACGCTGTTGGAACTGAAAATCCAAACTATGGGTGAGCTTCCTATTAGAACAATATTATACATAAACCCATGTTTAGTAAAATAAATATTTTTGCATCTGAGGGTGATATATATTACATGATGAATTACGATTGGCATATATATATTGATACTTTTTAATGAATTTTTGTGTTTTTTTGTCTATATATATATATATATAATATATATATATATATATATACATACACTCTACAGATTTTATAAAATATGAAATATATTTGTCTTATATACACTCCGTAAATTCATTCATGTTCATGTATGTGGATTTATAATCAACTTTTCACAAGATTATTCTCAGAAATAATCATCTACCTGAAATACATATTTGTTTCCCAGTGCTGAAAACTAACTTCAATCAATGGTGCTTACAAATCCTAATATTTCTACAGTAACTGACCCAGTTTAACATCAATGCAAGTATATTCCTATGGGACATGATGTCTATTTTGACATTCATTTTAATTCAACACTGGTACATTACTATTTCTTCAGTTTTTGCACATCATAGGTTATATATTTCATTCACAAGTTCAGAAATTTATAGGAATTTGTTTCACTTTTAATCACTTCCTGCTTCAGAACACATGTATTCCTCCATGTTACTTGACTGGTCTTTTCATGAGACTTCTTTCCAAACACATTATTTTCGATTTCCATAATCAATTTTGAAGCTAAACCCACACACTCTTCAAGATAAACCATAACATTAATATTACCATTAGATGTATAAGTGGTTGGAATGAATGTGTGGAATATCAATATAAGATTTCCTGTACATTTTCACATTTCAATTCAATCCATTATTAAAGTTGGAACCAGGTATGCTATTTATTCACAGTATGGTCTATTAATGCATTATCTCTATATTCATAGACACAGTGTACACCTCTTTGTTCCCCCAATACTAATTTATACCTCTTCAAAACATTGCTCCCAAAAATGGTAGAAGAAATAAACATGTCACCTTATCTATCTATCTATCAATATATATATATATATATATATATATATATATATATTATATATATATATATATATATATATTTCTTTTTTATCACAGTAATATTCTGGACACAAAAAACAAAGGTCATACTCATGATTGTATCAAAGCCTAAATGGAAAGTGAGCATGGATTACTAAAAACAACCATATCCAGGTTGCCTAATGCTCTCAAATGTAAATCCTATTGGTGACTACATATTTGTTTCTTTCTAAGATTATATATTCAACTTCAAGCCTGTTGAAAATGTCTAATCCTATCACTCAGTTTATACTTTGCCTGATTTCCTTATATCTCTATTGATATCTGCTTTCCTACATATATTCCCCAGTTCATCATTGTGTGTCTGACACTTCACATATGCTGATATTTACATTCAATGTCTACCCGAGACCCTATTGCTAAAGAAATTTTGGTCTAAATCCTATACTCACTCTTATTTCTAAACCTACTGACTATCTTCCTAATCCTACTGACTATTGCTTTTTGACTCGATGTTCTCTTCGACAATTAATCATCCAAGGTATAAGGTCCTAAACCATTGTATTTCAATTTGTCGGAGACATATATGCAGAACATAATTCAAACCTAAGAATCCCACAAGGACCCAATGCCCTTCTGACTTCGAATCTTACCTAGATTTCTGTTTTCATACTTACATTTCACCTATATATTCTTATAAATATCACAGGTTCCCAATACCATTATTCATGGGGCAGAGAGATTCCTAACCCAAATCAAACATGTTATTAACCCTAAACATACACTGTTCCCTCAATCTAACTTTACAAAAGAGGAGGGACAGAGTTGGTCTTACAATACAGGAATGTAGGGGATCTTCCACCTTCTGAGAACATCAAAGGTCCATGCAGAAATGATCCCTGGAGAAGATATAGGCAGCTATGAAGGACCTGAGAGAGGAAAAGTCATCTTTTATGGTAAACAACCTGGTCAAGATGAATGGATGTGTCTGAATCAACCTCTATCTTCTAAATGTAGAGAAGATGGACCAAATCAGGCCTGTGTGGAGAGCTCTTCCCAGGTGCCTATGGTTGATATACCATTCTAACTTGTGAAAGTGTGACAGAAAGAAGGGACAGACTCCATCTCATGGGACCCTTAGAAGTTACTGTTAGGACAAAGAGGTTGCCAAGGCAGTGACCTCATTCTGTTCCTGAAGGAAATGACCTCACTTCACTTCCTTGGTGATGGAACTCTCTGAACTTGGAATCCAGGAAGAGAGGCACCCAGAGCCAGTCGCAGTCCCAGTCCCTGTGGTATCACTTGTTTCAATTTACCAAGGACAGAGTCAGTCTTTCTTAGTACCAACAGATGTGAGAATGGCCAAATGCCAGGAAAGCTCTGAAGAAAGACCTTTCTGAGAAAGCAGGTATTGGTTCACCGCTGGCTCCTGACAACTGCACAGAGTTGGCCAAGGAGACCAGATTTGAGATACAACAGGCCATTTTTGGGGAATATAGTATGGCCCACCATTCAGAGGACACTCCACAAAGGAGGTGCCTTTGTGGGTGTAGGTGTGTGTATGGTTTTTTCTCAAGTTCTGAGAAGATGTAAGAAAGGCTGTTTGTTTGAATTGGCGTGGACTGTTTCTAGTAAGTCCTTTGACAAGGCGAGTGCTTCTATGTCTGTGTATCCCACTCTGTCCGTGGTTGTAGACATTAGAAAAGAAAATGCATCAATGGATGTGTCCTGTCTAGGAGAAAGCTTCGCAACATTCATCCTGCCTGATTTATTAATGGACTGCAGCTTTCCTTATTGAAGGGAAACACCTGCTATCTTTCAAAGTTTCTGTTTACATCCTGAATTCTGGACACTCTCCAGAATTGCCTCATTGTTTTGTGTCCAAGATATGTACTACCTCCAAGCTATGTGATATGGCTATGTACTGGATAGCTGAAGGGAAAGGCGAGCATCTCAGAAAACTCAGATATCAGTGTGAACAGGAAAGTCTCAGTGGAGAAACCCTGCTTTGTGCGTTTTGTTTACCTATTGTTCTGTTGCCCTGAATTTCAGGAAGGTTTTTGCCTCAGACCACTCCTTTGTGAATATCAATTCAATCCATTATTTAAAGTGGAACCAGCTATACTATTTATTCACAGTATGGTCTATTCATGCATTATCTGTATATTCATAGACACAGGGTACAGCTTTTTGTACAACCAATACTTATGTATATGTCTTCAAAATATTACTCGCAGAAATGGTGAAAGAAATACTCATGTCACCTAATCTACATATACATTTTATCACAGTAATATTCTGGACACAAAATGCAAAGTTCACACTTATTATTGTACTAAAGCCTAAATGGAAAGTGAACATGGATTACTTCCATGTTCAGGTTGCCTAATGCTCTCAAATATCAATCCTATTGGTGACTACATATTTGTTTCTTCCTAAGATTATATATTCAAAATCAACCCTGTTGAAAATATCTAATCATATCACTCACTTTATACTTTGCCTGATTTTGTAATATCTCTTTTTTTATTGTTACGATGAGCCAATTTAGTACTTTTTTAATTTTTTTTTCATCTTTCATACATTTGATTCAAGTGAGTTATGCATTTCCATTTTTACCCCAAATACAGATTGCAGAATCACATCAGTTACACATTCACAATGTTTACATAATGCCATATTAGTGACTGTTGTATTCTGCTGACTTTTCTATCCCCTACTATCCCCCTCCCCTCCCCTTTCATCTTCCCTCTACCTCATCTGTTTTTGTTCCGTTCTCTCCCTTCCCCCCCTTTCCCCTCACAACCTCGTATATGTGATTTCGTATAACGATGAGGGTTCTTTCCGTTTCCATGCAATTTCCCTTCTCTCTCCCTTTCCCTCCCATCACTTGTCTCAGTTTAATGTTAATATTTTCCTCATGCTCTTTCCCTCTGTTCAGTTCTTAATTGCTCTCCTTAAATCAAAGAAGACATTTGGCATTTGTATTTTAAGGATTGGCTAGCTTCACTTAGCATAATCTGCTCTAATGCCATCCATTTCCCTGCAAATTCCATGAATTTGTCATTTTTTAGTGCTGCATAATACTCCATTGTGTATAGATGCCACATTATTTTTTATCCATTCATCTATTGAAGGGCATCTAGGTTGGTTCCACAGTCTGCCTATTGTGAATTGTGCTGCTATGATCATTGATGTGGCGGTATCCCTATAGCATGCTCTTTTATGGTCCTCAGGGAATAGTCCGAGGAGGGCGATAGCTGGGTCAAATGGTGGTTCCATTCCCAGCTTTCCCAGGAATCTCCATACTGCTTTCCATAATGGCCGCACCATTTTGCAGTCCCACCAGCAATGTACAAGTGTACCCTTTTCCCCACATCCTCGCTAGCACATATTATTGTTTGACATCCTAATGGCTGCCAATCTTACTGGAGTGAGATGGTATTTTAGGGTGGTTTTGATTTGCATTTCTCTGACTGCTAGAGAAGGTGAGAATTTTTTCATGTACTTATTAATTGATTGTATGTCTTCTTCTGAGAAGTGTCTGTTCAGGTCCTTGGCCCATTTGTTGATTTTGTAATATCTCTATTGATATCTGCTTTCCTACATATTTTCCACTGTTCATCATTGTGACTGACCCTTCAAGTGTGCTGATATTTACTTTCACACTTTAACCCAAACCCTATTGCTAAAGCACTTTTGTTCCAAATCCTATACTCACTCTTCTTTGTTAACCTACCGAATATCTATCTAATCCTACTTACTATCCCTTTTTGACTGGATGTTCTCTTCGAATTTTAATCATAAAAGGAACAAGGTCCTATGCCATTGTATATCGATTTATCTGAGATATCTGTGCACAACGTAAATCAAAGCTAAGTATCCCAATAATGAAGGGCCCATTGCCCCTCTGGGCTTCAAAATTACCTAGACTTTCTTTTTTCATTTATATATTTCACCTCTATATTTTTAAAAATATCGCAGGTTCCCAATACCATTATTCATCCAGCAGAATGATTTCTAACCCAAATCAAACATTTTATTAACCCTAACAATACACTGTTCCCTCAATGTAAATTTAAAGAAGAGCAGGGACAGAGTTGGTCTTACAATACAGGAATGTAGGGGATCTTTCACCTGTTGAGAACCACAAGTTCAATGCAGAAATGATCCCTGGAGAATATGTAGTCAGCTATGGAGGACCTGAGAAAGCAAAAGTAATCTTCCATGGCAAAATACCTGGTCAGGATGACGGGATGTGTCTGAATCAGAACCTCTCTTCTCAATGTAGAGGAGATGGACCAAACCAGGCCTGTGTGGAGAGCTATTACCGGGTTCCTATGGTTGATATACCATTCTAACTTGTGAATGTTTCACAGGAAGTAGGGGAAGCCTCCATCTAATGAGACACTTGGAAGCAACTGTTAGGATAAAGTGTTTGCCAAGGCAGTGACCTCATTCAGTTCCTGAAGGAAGTGACCTCACCTTACTCCCTTGGTGATGGAACTCTCTGAACTTAGGATCCTGGAAGCCAGGCACACAGAGCCAGTCCCAGTACCAGTCCCAGTGGGTTCACTTGTTTGGAATTACCAAGGACAGAGTCAGTCTTTCTTTGTACCTACTGATGTTAGAATGGCCAAAAGCCAAGAGAGCTCTGAAGAGGGGCCTTTCCTGAAAAAGCAGATAGTGGCCCACCGCTGGCTCCTGACAACTTCATAGAGATGGCCAAGGAGACCATATCTGAGACAGGACAGGACATTTCGGGGGAACATTGTGTGGCCCACCAGTCAGAGGACACTCCATAGAGTCACAGACCTACTTAGGGTAAAAAGGTGCCTTTGTGGGTGTGGTTGTGAGTTTGTGATTTTGTCTCATGTTGTGAGAATAGGAAAAAAAGGTGGTTTGTTTGGTTTGGAGTGAACTGTTTCTCGTAAGTCGTTTGAAAAGGAGAGTGTTTCTATGTCTGTGTATCCCATGGTGTCCGTGGTTGTAGACATTAGAAAAGAGAGTGCATCAATGGATGTGTCCTGTCTAGTAGAAAGCTTCCCATTTCATCCTGCCCAATTTATGAATGGTTTGCGGCTTTACTTAAAGATGGGCATAACCTAATACATTCCTAATTTCCAGGTTTATTCATGAACTCTGTTCACTCTCCAGAATAGGATCATGGTTTTGTGTCCAACATATATACCACCTCCAAGCTCTGTGACATGGCCATGTACTGGATAGCTGAAGGGAATGGCGAGCATCTCAAAAAACTCAGATATCAGTGTGACCAGGAAAATCTCAGTGGGAAAACCCTGCTTTGGGCATTTTGCTTATATATTGTTCTGATGAACTGAATGTCAGGAAGTTCTTGCTCTGGCCACCCCTTTGTGAAGCCTGAAGTAAACAGTTTTCAAATGGAAATGATTGGGCATCACCTGTGGCTCTTTGCTTAATTGCTTTGGAAAGGGATGTGTCTGAATTAGCATCTTGGCCCTGTGTGAGGTTGTGGCTTAGATTCTCAGCACCAGATGGATCTAAAGAAAGATCCCATGTGTGCATCCAAAACCAAAATGACAAATACACCAGTCCATTGTGGATAAAGTCTCGCTTTCCTCTGTGAGGTTCCTGACCTCTATCAAGTGAGAATAGGGATCCTTTGTGTCAATTGAGTTCTTCAAAGCCCTGCAAAGGTGCTTGGGTTTTCTCATGACTCTAATTTACATAAAGAATCTATACCTCTAACTCAGTAGGCCTCAAATTGAAGAAGCGGTGCAGTATTAACGGCATGCCTATTTGATCACTCCGGGTTCACAGGAAGTATGTCCAGGCCACCCTGACTTTAGGCAAATGAGGGGCAAGGGAGCTTATTTTGGACACTGTCTTGGAATGTGCCCCTCATGGAAACCTCCAGCCAGGGGTTATGATGAGTATCTATATGGAAAAAGATGAGGGCCATGTGGGAGTGTTTTGGTTTAATTGTGGTCATTATGTGGCTGTTAAAGGAGATGCCTGGGTCCACATGGGCTTGAACTCTGGTGTGATTACACTTAGAGAGTGCATTCTGGATCTGATCTCAGATAACTTGTGCCATGAATTGTGTTGGGATTCTAGGAGGGCACGCATGAGAGTCTCCCTTGGAAACTGAGATCTAGGCCCAGGGTGGCTTTCCACAGAGCACTGGGAATCTCAGCCAGGATACCACATGATTTTTTTTTTCTGAAAGACTTGGTAGGCATAGGTGACAGTCAAAACACACATGGACCTCACATTGTAGACCTCAATGGGTCTGATTTCATGTGACTTTTTGGCCACTCCCTGGGAAGCCTTGTCTTTAACAGTTCTACAGAGCATTCATCGAAATGAGGTTTTCTCATCATTTAATGGTTCCTGTACAAATTGAAATCCACAGTGCCTCCATCTTCATCCGTGAAAAATGGCTAGATAAATACAATAAAATTATTGAAATTTCCATGACCAGGTGGCACTGGAGAAAATTTGGAAAACCGGTTGCTGATCATGAGTATACCAGACAGTGCCTTGATTGACTAGGTTTCATCAAAATGGTGTATAACAGAGATGCCAGTAAATTGGAGCCTGCTGAGTAGTGGGCCTAGATCAGAGGAGGGGAGGTGTGTGATAAAACATCTGTGGTGGGGCCATGTTGATCTTCCATTGGCTTCCAAATGCCTTGTGACTGACATGGTGCAGCCAGCAGACCCTTATATGTAATGGTATCTTGTTATATAGAGAGGTTTCAGGGCAATGTTGAGAATTATGTTGCTGTGGTCAAGGGGAAAAGCTATGTGGAATAGAAGCATTGTTGGTATATTCTCTTGCAGACCCTGACCCACCACACGTGACAGAACTCCCTCAAGCACTGTGTCCCAGGTGATCTTTTTTTTACTTCATAAGCAAATACAGCAGCAAGAAACACCATGAAAATTGGAGGATGAACAAATGGCTTCACAGTCCACACAGGGAGACACTTAGAACCCAGTGGCCACAGTTTACCTACAAAGATCAAATTCAGGACTGGTGTCTCATGTTAATTGGAAAATAAGAAACTATGTTTTACAGGTCACATAGGTGCAGACCCAGCTTTGATGATCTCAGTACAAAGGAAGCTAAAGCTCCTCATAACAACATATGTTTCAAGTGCCCAACCTCAGAGGAAATTTCTCAAGAAGTCTTTAGGCCAGCAGAGCTCCATGTTTATGGAGTGTTCACCCTGTCCCTTACTTTTGGAAACTCCTGTACCACCTTCAAGGTAGTGAACTTCTTAGCATATTACATTCCAGAGAAGTATTCACTGATTTTCTAATTCTTCTCCTCTAATTATGTCTTACTTGGGGCGAAGATAATGTCAAGCCATTGTTCTGGAGGAGTGGGAAGATTTTGTGTGGCACATATTTGCATACACATTGGATACATTTTCCAATTTTCCATTCGAAATACTGAATCCCTGACTCTAACCCCTACCATACTAGACTCTGACTACTAATCGTAATATGATAGAGAATAATAACCAAAACAGAATAGAAATACAAGCAGTTCAGAGGAGGCATGGTGTATAGTTGGAATTGCCTTTTGCATTATATAGGGTAGGAGTTATAAATCTAGTCATTTTTTTTGTTGAAATAGTTCTCCGTGTGTTTTGAAAGTTAACAAATATGTGAATTCCTGTCTCCTTTTCTGTGTAGCCTATTCAGCACATGTAATTTTATATGCACATATAGAATTGTACCTGGTATCACACGTACATTTTGTGAGGTGACTGACTTGGCAAATACAAATTGTGAGAAGAGATCACTCCTCCTAAATGCTGTTGGAACTGAAAATTCAACCTATGGGTAAGCCTCCTAGTTGAACAACATTATACATAAATCCATGTTCAGTATATGAATATTTTTGGGTCTGTGGATGATATGTATTTCATGATGAATTTTGATTGGCATATATATTGCTAGTTTTTAATGTCTGTGTGTGTGTGTGTGTGTGTATATTTATATATATATATATATATATATATATATATATATATATATATATACTCTCCAGATTTTTCAAAATATGAAATATTTGTGTCTTATTTTGCACTCCCTAAATTCATTCATATTCATGTATGTGGATTTATAATCCAATTTTTAAAAAATTATTCTCAGAAATATTCATCCACCTGAAATACATATTTTTTCCTAGTAATGAAACAGTTTTCGTAAATGGTGCATCCAAATCCTAATATTTCGGCACTGCAAGATGGTTGTGAAGACAGTGTATCACACCCAGTGTACCCTGCCACTGCACAAGTGAATAACGAGTTAGAGCAATGAAAAACTATCTTGTTAGGATCTTACAGGAAAATGGGTGTTTACCGAAACCTAGAAGAATGATTTCCACCACCGAGGTCCGGTAATTGAATCTCAAACACAAGCCACTTGTGCAACTGGAGATCCATTCTGATTGATCCGCGTGACCTGCCCTGTGTCTACAAATGGTGAGGCACCACCCAGAAGCGACCAGCAAGCAGGGAGAAACGTTGCTGCGGATTCTGTGGAATCCTGCTGGCTGAGCATCCACTGAGCCCCCAGCTGAATTCGGGATTTCAGACGGGGAAGTTAGCAGTACATTTCTATGCCCCAAAGCAGAAACTCCACAAAGGAAACCAACAGCCACCATCTTGGAGAGCTGAAGTAACCACCACCACTCCCTGACAGATTGCAAGAATAAAACAGGTGTGTGTTTCTCAGCTCATCTCACATACAGAGGGGAATTCGCATAAAATATCTCCTAGGCTTTTGGGGGAGGAATAATCAGAGCAAGTCTGCATAAAGACTGGGGAAAACTAGAGGCACCTGACCTTCATCTCCCCTTCCCATCAGCGGCAAAAATGAAACTTGTCTAGCCAGTGCGGGGCGATGGGCAAGCGAAAAAAAATAAAACAATAGAGTTCCAGGGTTCCCAATAGACACCCTCCCCACCCAACAAACGGCAGACCCAGAGAACAGTTTGAGCTGCCGAGAAGCATCACTCAGGAGAAATCTGGTCTAGCAGGAGAAATCAGGACTAGCAGGATAAACCAGGGGACTAGAGGCCAGGCCCTCCTGACTGGCTGGCTGGAGAACGCCGGCCCACTGCCAGTGTCACTGGGCAACTGGAGACCACCTTCCTGCTGGCGCCAGCCCACCTGCTGACGCTATGTCTTGACGGCTGGAGAACGCGCGCCTGCCGGCGACCGAACACGCAACTGTGTGGCTAGAGATCACCCACCAGCTGAAGACAGACCACAAGCTGCCCGCGCTACTGGGTGGCTGGAGACTGCCGGCCTGCCAGCGACCGGGAGCTGAAACCAACCAGAGACAATCCAGTCCACCCACCCAATTCGGACACTCCGGCAAGGAGCCTGGGGCCCACCACAGCAGAGAGGTGACATCACTGGAGCTCGGCCGTCAGAATTCCTTAACAGCGGAATCCACTTAAGCAGGCATAGTCTACCAACACAAAGGAGAGAAAACAGAGATATATCAACCCATAACAAATCTATAGAAGAGAGCAGAAACACAGCAATCAAATAGAGCTGGAAAATGACGTGAACATCATGAAAAAACAAGGGAAAACAAGGTGTACAAACAATGAAGGACAACTTAATACTACAGGAGAACCTAGAAGCATCAGAAACAGGGATAGGGAAAAACTTAAGTCATACCTAACTCAGATGGAAAGGAATAAGAGAGAAGACATGAGGCAGCAAGTCTAAGGATAAAAGCACATTTTGAAAATGAATTAAACAAACAAATTCAAATGGCAAAGAACAAGCTTTACCAGGAGATAGAGATCTTTTAAAAAATCATACAGTAATTCTAGAAATGCAGGAAACTATAAACCAAATTAAAAACTCAAACAAGAATATTACAAATAGACTAGATCAAGTAGAAGTCAGAACATCAGATAATGAAGACAAAGTTTGTCAACTTGAAAAGAATATAGTCAACACAGAAAACATGCTTAAATCCCATGAGCAACTATTCAAGAGATATGGGATGTCATAAAAAAAACAAAATTGGGAGTCATCGGGATAGAAGAAGGCATAGAAATTCAAACCGAATGAATGAACAACATATTAAATGAAATAATTCTAGAAAACTTCCCAGAGATGAAAGATGGAATGGATTGCCATATCCTGGAAGCCTACAGGACCTCAAACATTCAAAACCATAATAGACAAACTCCACGACATATAATTATGAAGATAGCCAACATACAGAACAAGGAGAGAATATTAAAAGCTACGAAAGAAAGTAGGCAGATAACATTCAGGGGTAAACCAATAAGGTTAACAATTGATTTTTCATCACAGACATTGAAAGCGAGAAGATCTTTGAACAATGTATTTCAAACACTGAAAAATAATGGATTCCAACCAAGAATACTGTATCCAACAAAATTAAGCTTCAGATTTGACAATGAAATTAAGTCCTTCCTGATAAATAAAAGCTAAAAGAATTCGCAGACAGAACACCAGCACTGCAAAGCATTTTGAGCAAAATACTACAAGAAGAGGAATTGAAAAATAGTGCCCAAAACTAACAGCGGGAGGTATCTCAGTAAAGGGGTAAGAAAAAACCAAAAAGTAAAAACTACCCAAATTAAAATAAATAAATAAATAAACATGACTGGAAGTACAAATCATATTTCAATTGTAACCTTAAATGTTAAAAATCTAAACTCACCAATCAAGAGACATAGGCTAGTAACCTGGATCAAAAAATAAATCCAACAATATGCTGCCTTCGAGAGACTCATATGAAAGGTAAAGACATACACAGGCTGAAAGTGAAAGGTTGGGAAAAATCATACCACTCATATGGCCCTCGGAAGCAAGCAGGAGTGGCCATACTCATATCATATAAAATCAACTTCAAACCTACATTAATCAAAAGGGATAAAGTAGGACACTATATATTGTTAAAAGGAACCATCCACCAACAAGACATAACAATTATCAATTGATATGCACCAAACAATTGAGCTGCAATGCTCATAAACAAACTCGCCTCAAGTTCAAGAGTCAAATAGACTACAACACAATAATTATGGGTGACTTCAACACACCGCTCTCGCCATTAGACAGATCCTCTATAAAAAACTGAATAAAGAAACTATAGAATTCAACAGCACAATCAATAACCTTGACGTAACCGACATATATAGAATACATCAACCATCATCAAGTGGATACACTTTATTCTCAGCAGCACATGGATCCTACTCCAACTTAGACCATATATTATGCCATTGGGCAACTCTTAGTAAATATAAAGGCGTGGAGAAAATACCATGCACCATATCTGATCATAATGGAATGAAACTGGAAATCAATGATAAAAGAAGGAAGGAAAAATCCTACATCACATGGAAAATGAACAATATTCTACTGAATGATCAATGGGTTACAGAAGACATAAAGGAGGAGATAAAAATATTTTTAGAATCAAATGACAATACAGACACATCGTACTGGAATCTATGGGACACAAAGAAGGCAGTTTTAAGAGCGAAATTCATTTCTTGGAGTTCTTTCCTCAAAAAAAGAATAAAACAACAAATAAATAAACTCACAGTACACATCAAAAACCTAGAAAAGGAAGAGCAAAACAACAGCAAATGTAGTAGAAGACAAGAAATAATTAAAATTAGAGCAGAAATCAACGAAATTGAAACAAAAAAAAACATTGAAAAAATTGATAAAACTAAAAGTTGGTTCTTTGAAAAAATAAATAAGATTTACAGGCCCTTAGCCATGCTAAGGATGAGAAGAAGAGAGACAACTGAAATTACTAACATATGGAATGGAAAAGACAATATCACAACAGACAGTACACAAATACAGAAGATAATTAGAAAGTATTTTGAAACCCTATATTCCAATAAAATAGAAGATAGTTAAAATATCGACAAATTTCTTAAGTCATACGATCTGCCCAGATTCAGTCAGGAAGACACACACAATTTAAACAGACCAAAAACAAAGGAAGAAATAGAAGAAGCCATCAAAATACTACCAACCAAAAAAAGCCCTGGACCTGATGGGTATAGAGCAGAGTTCAAAAAAACCTTCAAAGAAGAATTAGTACCAATACTTTTCAAGCTATATCAAGAAATAGAAAAATAAGGAGCTCTTCCAAATTCATTCTCAGAGTCCAAAATCACCCTGATCCCAAAACCAGACAAAGACACTTCAAAAAAGAAAACTACAACCAATATCTCCAATGAACTTGGATGCAAAAATTCTCAATGAAATCCGTGTGAATTGAATCCAAAAGCATATCAAAATAGTTGTGCACCATGATCAAGTAGGATTCTTCCCTGGAATGCAAGGCTGGTTCAATATACGGAAATCAATAAATGCTATTCACCACATCAATAGACTTAAGGACAAGAACCATATGATCATCTCGATAGATGTAGTAAAAACATTCGACACAGTTCAGCATCCCTTTATGTTCAAAACACTAGAAAAACTAGAAATAACAGGAACTTACCTCAACATTGTAAAAGCTATATATGCTAAACCTCAGGCTACGATCATCCTAAATGGAGAAAACTGAAGGCATTCCCTCTGAAATCTGGAACAAGACAGGGATGCCCTCTATCACCACTTCAATTCAATTTAGTTCTTGAAATACTAGCCAGAGAAATTAGACAGACAAAAGAAATTAAAGGCATAAAAATAGGAAAAGAAGAACTTGAATTATCGCTATTTGTGGATGACATGGTAATATATTTAACAGACCCAAAAGGGTCTACAAAGAAACTGCTAGAGTTAATAAATGAAGGATATAAAACCAACACGCATTAATCAAAGGCATTCCTGTATATCAGCAACAAAACTTCTGAAATTGAAATGAGGAAAACCACTCCATTCACAATAGCCTCAAAGAAAATAAGATACTTGGAAATCAACCTAACAAAAGAGGTGAAAACCACAGAACCCTAAAGAGAGAGATAGAAAAAGATCTTAGAAGATGGAAAAATGTACCCTGTTCATGGATAGGCAGAACTAAATTCATCAAAATGGCGAAATTACCCAAAGTTCTATACAGGTTTAACGCAATGCCAATCAAAATCCCAATGGCATTTCTTGTAGAAATGATAAAGCAATCATGAAATTCATATAGAAAAACAAAAGACACAGAATAGCAAAAGAAATTCTAAGCAGGAAGTGTGAATCGGGAGGTATAGCGATACCAGAGTTCAAACTTTACTACAAAGCAATAGTAACAATAACAGTGTGGTACTGGTACGAAAACAGGCAGGTGGACAAATGGTATAGAATGGAGGACAGAGAAACCAATCCACAAAATTACAACTTTCTTATATTTGATAAAGTGGCTATAAACATGCAATGGATGAAGGATAGCATCTTCAACAAATGGTGCAGGGAAAATTAGAAATCCATATGCAACAAAATGAAACTGAATCCCGTTTTCTCACCATGCACAAAAGTTAAATCAAAATAGATCAAGGAGCTAGATATCAAATCAGAGACACTGCGTCTCATAGAAGAAAAAGTTGGCTACGATCTATATACTGTGGGGTCAGGCTCCAAATTCTTTAATAAGACATCAATAGCCCAAGAGTTAATAACAAGAAAAAAACAAATGGGACTTACTTAAACTAAAAAGTTTTTTTCTCAAGAAGAGAAACAATAAGAGAGGTAAATAGAGAGCCTACATCCTGGGAACAAATTTTTACCCCTCACACTTCAGATAGAGCCCTAATATGCAGAATATACAAAGAACTCAAAATATTAAACAATAAGATAACAAATAACCCAATCAACAAATGGGCCGAGGACCTAATCAGACACTTCACAGAGGAGGACATACAATCAATCAACAAGTACATGAAAAAATGCTCACCATCTCTAGCAGTCTGAGAAATGCAAATCAAAACCACCTTAAGATACCATCTTACTCCAGTAAGATGAGCAGCCATTATGAAGTCAAACAACAATAAGTGTTGGCGAGGATGTGGGGAAAAGTGTACACTTGTACACTGCTGGTGGGACTGCAAATTGGTGAGGCCAATTTTGAAAGAAGTATGGATATTCCTGGGAAAGCTGGAAATGGATCCACCATTTGACCCAGCTATCACCCTTCTTGGAATGTTCCCTGAGGATCTTAAAAGAGCGTACTATAGGGATACTGCCACATCAATGATCATAGCGGCACAATTCACAATAGCTAGACTGTGGAACCAACTTAGATGCCCTTCAATAGATTAATGGATAAAAAAATGTGGCATCTATACACAATGGAGTATTGCACAGCACAAAAATGACAAAATCATAGAATTTGCAGGGAAATGGATGGCATTAGAGCATATTATGTTAAGCGAAGCTAACCAGTCCTTAAAAAATAAATGCCAAATGTCTTCTCTGATATAAAGAGAGCAAATAAGAGCAGAACAGGGAGGAAGAGCATGAGGAAAATATTAACATTAAACAAAGACGAATGGGGGGAGAGAAAGGGAGAGAGAAGGGAAAGCTTATGAAAATTGTAGGAGACCCTCAATGTTACACAAAATCGCATATAAAATGTTGTGAGGGGAAGTGGGGGGGAAACAATGGAGAGAATTGAACAATAGCAGATGAGGTAGAGAGGGAAGATGGGAGGGGAGGAGAGGGTGGATAGTAGGGGATAGGAAAGGTAGCAGAATACAACAGTCACTAATATGCCATTATGTAAAAGTGTGAATGTGTAACCGATGTGATTCTACAATTCGTATTTGGGGAAAAAATGGGAGTTCATAACCCAATTGAGTCAAATGTATGAAAGATGATATATCTTGAGCTTTGTAATGTTTTGAACAACCAATATAAATAAATAAATAAATAAATAAAGGTTTAAAATTTAGTGGGAAGAAATCAGCTAAAAATGGGTTCAGATGTATTCATTTTGCTATGCAGAAACTTTGTTTTGTGTAGTTGTAAATATCACAAATTTATTTTGCCAGAAAATGCACATAAATTGAGATGAAAGGATAATTCACCTATCTTCATGAAAAATTCATAGCATTTTCTACACTTTTCATACTTCATTTTTTTCGTGAATATTTTGACATGGACAAGGTCTAGTCTTAGGCTATTCTTCCAGAATACTACCTCATCTGACAAGTTCGTACAATGTGTTGGATTGTTCTTTTCATCTTTTATTTAATAGTTTCTAGCTGATAATGTGTATTTTTCTTATCTTTATTGGGACATTATCTTTGCATTTTATGTTTTACTGGGGAAGAGACTCATCAAAAGCTCTTTATTATAAGTATCAACAATCAAACATTTAGAGCATGCAATTATTCTTAATTTTGCATGAAAATAAATTTGTACCATTTTTCTTATAAAGATGTTGTATTATTAATAATGTCCCTACTGTAATAAGTAACTACTTACAAGAAGAATTAAACAATTGACTTTATATCAATTATGAACATGAAAAGTACTAAAATAAGTATTTGGCAATTAATACACAATTGATAGAAGTAGAAATCACAAGAACGCCATTTAAAATGTCAGTGCATATGGTCCTTAAATAATAGGTTGTTCAAATAAAATTTCTCTAATTCATAAGAGTTAATATGCCATATTACAGCTTAATGTGATATAAAACCTTAAATTATCAGTATTGATAAATAAGAATGATACCTTTTTACTTAAATATGTTTATTTGATTTTCACTGTAAGATGTTAATTATGGAAGAATTGAGAATTAAGAAAGACTTGGTCTATATTATTTCTAACAGGAAAATCAAAGTACTTTTAAATATATATGTATATATATAATATATGTAATGCATATGCATGAATATAGATACATATGTGTAATAAATGTATTGTAATATATCTATCAGGTGATTATAATTTTTAGATTTTCTCAAGAAAAAGAATGACTATAAAAAACAGTCTTAAACTTAAATTTCATAGCATACTACTGTTTGTAATGACATGAGAGAAAAATAGATATGGAGGGGAAACGAAAAAGGAAGGGAGAGAAGGGGGAAAATGGGGAAGAAAGTGAGTAAAGAAGAGGGACATGAGTGTATGATGTTAAGATAAAAGTGGAGGGGCTGGGTTTGTGGCTCAGTGGTAACATGCTTTTCTAGCATGTGTAAGGCACATGGTTCTATTCTCAGCACCACATACAAATAAACAAAATGAAGGTCAATCAACAACTGAAAAAATAAAAAATAAAAAGAAGAAATATTATGAAAATTCCAAGCTTTGATTAATGTTAAATAAAAAAAATTATGTTACATAGCCTTATGTAATTTTAGACTATCCAAAATAGTCACTAAATGTTAGATTATTAGTGCTATAACTAAAAATCCATTGATCTTTCCTCTACATTCTGTGGCATGCTAGTGCTAAAATAAATTGTATTATTAATCCCCCCCCAAAATCCTAATATTTCTACAGTAACTGACCCAGTTGAACATCAATGCAAGTAGACATGATGTGCATTTTGACGTTCATTTTTATTCAACACTGGTACATTACTATTTCTTCAGTTTATGCACATCATAGCATATATGTCTCATCAAAATTTCGCAAATTTATAGGCATTTGTTTCACTTTCAATCACTTCCTGCTTGAGAACACATGTATTCCTCCATGTTTCTTGACTGCTCTTTTCATGAGACTTCTTTCCAAACACATTATTTTCGATTTCCATTATCACATTTGAAGCAAAACTCACAAACCCGTCACAATAAACCATAACACTAATATTACCATTAGATGTGTAACTGGTTGGAATGAATGGTTCTATATCAATATAAGATTTCTTACTTAGTTTCAGATATCAATTCAATCCATTATTTAAAGTGGAACCAGTTATATTATTTATTCACAGTACAGTCTATTCACGAATTATCTCTATATTCATAGACACAGGTACACCTCTTTGTACCCCCAATACTAATTTATACGTCCTCAAAATATAGCTCCCAGAAATGGTGGAAGAAATACTCATGTCACCTGATCTACATATACATTTTATCAAAGTAATATTCTGGACACAAAAAGCAAAGGTCACACTTATGATTGTACAAAACCTAAATGGAAAGTGAACATGGATTACTAAAAACATCCATGTCCAGGTTGCCTAATGCTCTCAAATGAAAATCCTATTGGTGACTACATATTTGTTTCTTCCAAAGATTATATATTCAAACTCAACCATGTTGAAAATGTCTAATCCTGTCACTCACTTTATACTTTGCCTGATTTTGTAATGTCTCTATTGATATCTGCTTTCCTACATATTTTCCCCAGTTAATCATTGTGACTTCCTCGTCACATGTGCTGATATTTACATTCACTCTCTTAGCGATACCCTACTTCTAAAGAACTTTTGTTCCAAATCCTACACTCATTCTTCTTCCTAAACCTACCGACTATCTTCCTAATCCTACCCACTATCACCTTTTGACTGGATGTTCTCTTCTACATTCAATCATCCAAGGTGAAAGGTCCTATGCCATTGTATATCGATTTATCTGAAACATCTGTGCAGAATGTAATTCAACGCTAAGTATCCCAATCAAGGGACAAATGACCTTCTGGGCTTCAAATCTTACTTAGATTTCTGTTTTCGTACATATATTTCACCTCTATATTCTTGTAAATATCACAGGTTCCCAATACCATTATTCATGCAGCAGAATGGTTCCTAACCCATATCGAACATGTTAATAACACTAATCATACACTGTTCCCTCAATCTAACTTTGCTGAAGAGCAGCGACAGTGTTCTTCTTACAATACAAGAATGTATGGGATCTTCCACCTGCTGAGAACATCAAAGGTACGTGCAGAAATGATCTCTGGAGAAGATGTAGGCAGCTATGAAGGACCTGAGAGAGCAAAAGACATCTCCATGGCAAACAACCTGGAAGGATGAAGGAATGTGTCTGAATCAGCCTCACTCTTCTTAATGTAGAGTAGACCAAACCAGGCCTGTGTGGAAAGCTCTTCCCAGGTGCGTATGGTTGATATACCATTCTAACATATGAAATTGTCACAGGAAGTAGGGGCAGCCTCCATCTCATGGAACCCTTGAAAGCAACTGTTAGGACAAAGTGGTAGCCAAGGCAGTGACCTCATTCAGTTCCTGAAAGAAGTGACCACACCTCACTTCCTTGGTGATGAAAGTCTCTGAACTTGGGATCCAGGAAGCCAGGCACCCAGAGCCATTACCAATCCCAGTCCCAGTGGTCTCACTTGTTTGAATTTACCAAAGACAGAGTCAGTCTTTCTTCTTACCTGTTAAGGTCTGTAAACACGTCAGATTGGCACCTGTTATTTTGCTGGAGAAATGTTAGAGTCTGTAAACAAGTCTGGATGGTGCCTGGCAAAATGCCAGAGGGAGTGGTTTGTGAAGTAACAAAAGCGAGCCATTAAGTGTGAAGATTCCTTATTGGTTGACTGCTGTATCTATTTTATGCTAATGAGATAGGCTGTGTAAAATGTATAAATATCGCTCAGATCTTACAATAAACGGCTCTCATTCCTGCTGCATCAACATACACAAGTTATTCGTCACCCCCCAGGTTATTCTGCTGCAGCGGGACTGCGGCAGATGGTGGCCCGTTACGTGGAGCCCTGGGACACTCACGGGTAAGGGTCGAAAAAAGCTTTCTGTCCATAGATAGGACGGGAGCAATCTGCTCGTCCCTAGGCAGATAGGGCGATAGGAAAAATGACCATTTCGAGAAAATGGAGAAGATTGATGCAGTATGTTTGTGTCTTGTTTTGTCTTGAAATGTTGTATTGTCTTTGTGATGAAAATATGGAAGGGGTGAGAAGTAAATTGATAAGAGAAAAAGGCACCCCAGTGGAACCAAGAATAGTTAGGGCATGTGTTGATAAAAGCCCAGAAACTCAAGTCAGAAAGAAAAAGAAAGTTCAGAAGAAGAAGGATTATCAGGAAAAAAGTTGCAGCAAAAGGCTATTACTGAATACTTTTCGATACTGGAGGGTGCGTGAAATGACAAGGCGGCTGCCACCTGCCCAAGCCGATCATGGCGCAGTAAGAATTTTCCAAGAGGCAGTTGAGGGCTCTTCCCCGCCCCCCTGCCCGAGGGAGCGGATCACCACTGTGAGCCCAAATCTAGACCTGACCTGGAGGCACAGTCTCGCAGGCTTTTGCTCCCTGTGCCCGGAAGAAGTTTGAGCCCAGGACTCTCCCTGGGGCCATCTGGGGCTGCCCAGGATGCTACAGCTGGCAGAAGATGCCACTGGCATCCCTGAAGTTTGATCATTTCCAAGGCCAGTAACTACAATGGGTCTCCCACACCTGCAGGCTGATGAGTAATGAGTACTATTAAGGCTTATTTCAAATGTAAAAAACCTTGAGATAATGTACTAAAATTGTTCAGAAGGTTGTTTTCTTAGTGAAATGCTAGAGGATTTTCTTTAGCCATCCGGAGTTCCTGCCTTCGTCCAAGTGCCGGTGAAAACAAAGGTGGAAGAATTTACAATGTTGCTGAGAACTGGAGGAAACTTCGGCTGAGAACCCGAGGAGACTTCGGAGCTATCGCTGTTTCTGCTACTACAACTTAAGCTAGCTGCCTGGAGAACTTACCTGGACTGTGATTTACCTGAACTCTGAGTTAATCTATTGAGACACTGCTTTATCTGGACTGAGACAACAGACTGTAATCTACAACAACTTGTAACTCGGTATCTTTGCTAACGGTGTCATTGCTGGTATAAGTTTTCCAAGGGCTTCTTGCATGGAGCCATCAATTGGATTGGTATTGTAACATTTTGTATCCTCCCTTTCTGTTTCTAGCAGGTTATTTATGGTGTTTCTGTAAAAAACACTATGGTCCTTATTTAAATTAAACAAAAGGGGGAAATGTTAACGTCTGTAAACAAGTCAGATTGGCACCTGTTATTTTGCCAGAGAAATGTTAGAGCCTGTAAAGAAGTCTGGATGGCGCCTGGCAAAATGCCAGAGGGAGTGGTTTGTGAAGTAACAAAAGCGAGCCATTAAGTGTGGAGATTCCTTATTGTTTGACTGCTGTATCTATTTCATGCTAATTAGATAGGCTGTATAAAATGTATAAATACCGCTCTTATTCAACAATAAACGGCTTCCAGGCCTGCTGCATCAGTCTACACAAGTTGTTCGTCACCCCCCCGGTTATTTTGCCCAGCCAGCCGGGCTACGGCACTTACCTACTGATGTGAGGATGGCCAAATGCCAGGGAAGCTCTGAAGATGGTTCTTTCCTGATAAAGCAGGTATTGGCTCACCGCTGACTCCTGACTACTTCAAGAGTTGGCAAAGGAAAGCAGATTTGAGACAGAACAAGCAATTTTGGGGAACATAGTATGGCCCACCAGTCAGAGGACACTCTGGATAGTCACAGACCAACTTGGAGGAAAGTGTTGCCTTTGTGGGTGTGGTTGTGGGTTTGTGTATCCAACTGTGTCTGTGGTTATAGACATTAGAAAAGAGAATGCATCAATGGATGTGTTCTGTCTAGTAGAAAGCTTCTCAGCATTCATCCTGCCAAATTTATGAATGGACTACGACTTTCCTTATGAATGGGCAATACCTGCTATCTTCCTAAGTTCCTGTTTTCTTCCTGAATTCTGGCCACTCTCAAGAATAGGCTCATGGTTTTGTGTAAAAGATATGTACCACCTCCAAACTCTGTAACATGGCCTTGTACTGGATAGATGAAGGGAATGGAGAGGAACTCAGAAAACTCAGATATCAGTGTGACCAGTAAAGTGTCAGTGGAGAAACACTGATTTGGGCCTTTTGTTTACCTATTGTTCCGTTGCCCTGAATGTCTGGAAGGTCTTTGCCTCAGTCCACCCCTTTGTGAAGCCTGAAGAAAACAGTTTTCTAATGGAAAATAATGAGCATCACCTGTGGCTCTTTGCTTAATTGCCATGGAAAGGGATGTGTCTGAATCAGCCTCTTGGCCCTGTGTGAGGCTGTGACTTAGATTCTCACCACCTGATGAATCTAAGGAAAGATCTCATGTGTGCATCCAAAACCAAAATGGAAAAAGAGCAGTCTTGTGGATGAAGTCTCTCGCCTTCCTCTGTAAGGTTCCTGATTTCCATCAAGTGAGAATAGGTATCCTTTGGTTCAAAAAGTTTTTCAAAGCCCTGCAGAGGCAAGCCCATAGGTGCTTGGATTTTCTCATGACTCCAATTCACATAAAGAATCTAAACCCCACAGACATTAGGCTCAAATTGGAGAAGCAGAGCAGTATTAATGGCAGGCCTATTTGATCACTCCTTGTTCACAGATAGGTTGTCAAGCCACCCTGACTTTAGACAAATGAGGGTAGGGAGCATATTTTGGATACTGTCTTCAGCTGCGCCCCTCATGGAAACTTCCAGCCAGAGGTAATGATGAGTGTCTATGTGGAAGTAGTTGAGAGCCATGTGGGAGTATTTTGGTTTTAATTGTGGTCATTTGTTTGGCTGATGGAAGAGATGACTGGGTCCACCTTGGCTTGAACTCTGGTGTGAGTCTTCTTAGAGACTGAGTTTGGAAATTACTGCAGAGATGTATTGCCATGAATTGTGTTGGGATTTTTGGAGGCCACACATGGTAGTGGCCTTTGGAAACTGAGATCTAGGTCCAGGGGGCTTCCCACAGAGCACTGGGAATCTGAGCCAGAATATCACATGATTTTATTCTTTAAGACTTGACAGCCATAGTTGAGAGTAAAAACACACATGGACCTCACATTGTAGACCTCAATGGGCCTGGCTTCATTTGATCATTTGGCCACTCTTTGGGAAGTCTTGCCTGTGAGAGTTCTCCAGATGTTTCATTGAAATGGGCTTTCTCACCATTTGATGTTTCCAGAATGAATTAAATCCCACAGTGCCTCCAACCTCATCCTTGAAAAATGGCTAGATAAACATCATAAAAATTTGAAATTTCCATCACCAGGTGTCACTGGATACACTTTGGATTTCCTGTTGCTGATCATGAGTGTACCAGACAGTGCCTTGATTGACTGGGTTTCATGAAAATGGTGTAGAACAGTGATGCAAATAAGTTAAAGTCTGTTGAGTAGTGGGCCTAGAGGAGTGTTTTGCAGGTCTGTGATAAAACTTCTGTGTTGGGATTATGTGGATCTGCCAAAAGGCTTGTAACTGACATGGTGCAGCCAGCAGACCCTTGTATGTAAAGGCATCTTGTTGAATGGAGAGGTTTCAGGTCAATGTTCAGAATCAGGTTGCTATGGTCAAGGGGGCAAGCTATGTGGGATAGAAGCCTGGTTGGTGCATTCTCCTGCAGACCCTGATGCACAACACGTGACAGATCTCCCTCCAGCACTGTGACCCAGTTGAATTTCTTGTATTTCCTGAAGCCAATACCAAACTCCCAGTGCAGCAGCAAGAACACCATGAAAAGTGGAGGATTACCAAATGGCTTCACAGTCCACACGGGGCCACACTTAGCCTTCAGTGGCAAGAGTTTACTTACAAAGAGAGAATTCAGCCTTGCTGCCTCACTTTCTTTGGAAAATAAGAAACCATGTTCTGCAGGTCACATAGATGGAGACCCAGCTTTGGTGGTCTCACTAGAAAGGAAGCCATAGGTCCTGACAACAACATATACTTCAAGTGGCCAACCTCAGAGGCAGGTTCTCCAGAAGTCTTTAGGCTGGCACATCTCCATATTTGTGCAATATTTACCCTGTCCCTTACTTTTGGAAACTCCTCTACCACCTCCAAGATTGTAAACTCGCAATCATGTTCCATTCCTGATATGTATTCACAGATTTTCTAACTCTTCTTCTTTTATTTTGTCTTACTTGGGGCAAAGATAGTGTCAAGGTATTGTTGTGAATGAGAGTAGGAAGATTTTGTGTAGCACATATTTGCATACACAAATATGTTCTACAACATTTTCATGAAACTCAGTAAATCAAGGCACTGTCTGGTATACTCATAATGAGCAACAGGACATCCAATGTTTCTCCAGTGCCACCTGGTCATAGGAATTTCAAAAATTTCATGGTATTTATCTAGCCATTTTTCAAGCATGAAGTTGGAGGCACTGTGGGTTTCAGTTCATTCAGGAAACATTAAATGGTGAGGAAGCTCATTTCAATGAAATCTCTGGAGAACTCTCACAGGCACGGCTTCCCAAAGAGTGGACAAAAGGTCACATTAGGCCAGGCCCATTGAGGTCTACAATGTGAGGTCCATGTGTGTTTTGACTCTCAACTATGGCTGCCATTTCTTTAAGAATAAAATCATGTGATATCCTTGCTGAGATTCCCAGGCCTCTGTGGAAATCCACCCGGGGCCTAGGCCTCAGTTTCCAAGAGGGACTTTCATGCGTGGCCTCTTAAAATCCTAACAAAATTCATGGCAATGCTTCTCTGAGTTCAGTTCCAAAACCAGAGTTCAAGCCCACGTGGACCCAGTTATTTTTTCCAATGCAACACAAATGACCAAAATTAAAACCAAAACACTCCCACAAGGCCTTCATCTTATTCCATATAGTCAATCATCTTAACCTCTGGCTGGCGGTTTCCATGAGGGGCGCAGCCCAAGACAGTGTCCAAAATCAGCTCGTTTGCCCCTCATTTGCATAAAGTCAGGGTAGACTGGACACCGTTTCTGTGAACCAGGAGTGAACAAATAATCCTGCCGTTAATACTTCTTTGTTTCTCCAATTTGAGGCCTACTGATTTTAGGTATCGATTCTTTAGGTGATTTAGAGTCATGCGAAAACACAAGCACCTCTGCAGGGCTTTGAAGAACTCATTTGACCCAAAGAATCCCTATTGTCATTTGATGGAGTGCAGGAACCTAACAGAGGAAGGCAAGAGACTTCATCCACAATGAATGATATTTTTTGCCATTTTGGTTTTGGAAGCTCACATGGGATCATTCTTAAGATCCATCAGGTGCTGAGAATCTAAGTCACAGCCACACACAGGTCCAAGAGGCTGATAAAGAGCCACAGGTGAGGCCCATTCATTTCCATTTGAAAACTGTTTTCTTCAGGCTTCACAAAGGGGTGGCCTGAGGCAAAGACCTTCCTGACATTCAGTGCAACACAACAATAAGTAAGCAAAAGGCCCAAAGCAGGGTTTCTGCACTGAGACTTTCCTGGTCACACTGATATCTGAGTTTTCTGAGATGCTCGCCATTCTCTTCAGCTATCCAGTACATGGCCATGTCACAGAGCTTGGAGGTGGTACATATTTTGGACACAAATCCATGAGCCTATTCTGGAGAGTGGCCAGAATTCAGGAAGAAAACAACAACTTAGAAAGATAGCAGGTGTTGCACATCGATAAGACAAGCTGCAGTCCATTCATATATTGGGCAGGATGAATTACGGGAAGATTTATACTAGACAGGACACATCCATTAATGCATTCTCTTTTCTAATGTCTACAACAACGGACACAGTGGGATACACAGAAAGAGAAACACTCGCCATGTCAAATGACTTACTAGAAACTGTCCACTCCAAACCAAACAAACCGCCTTTCCTATCTATTCTCAGAACATGAGACAAAACAACAAACCCACACCCACTCCCACAAAGGCACCTCCTTCCCTCAAGTACGTCTGTGACTATCCGGAGTGTCCTCTGACTGGTGGGCCATACTATGTTCCCCCGAAATGGCCTGTCTTCTCTCAGATCTTGTTTCCTTGACCAACTCTGTGAGGATGTCAGGAAAAAGTGGTTAGCCACTACCTGTTTTCTCAGGAAAGGTCCATCTTCAGAGCTCTCCTGGCATTTGGCCATCCTCACATCATTAGGTACCAAGAAAACTCACTCTGTCCTTGGTAAATCCAAACAAGTGAGCCCACTGGGCCTAAGACTGGGACTGCCTCTGGGTGCCTGGCTTCTTGGATACCAAGTTCAGAGAGTTCCATCACCAAGGAAATGAGGTATGTCACATTCTTTGGAACTGAATGAGGTCACTGCCTTGGCAACCACTTTGTCCTAACAGTGGCTTCCAAGGGTTACATAAGATGGAGGTTTCCCCTACTTCCTGTGACACTTTCATAAGGTAGAATGTATATCACCATTGGCACCCGGGAACAGCTCTCCACTCAGCCCTGGTTTGGTCCATCTTCTGTACAATAAGAAGAGAGAGAGGCAGATTCAGACACATCCCTTCATCCTGACCAGGTTGTTTGCCATGGAAGATGACTTTTGCTCTCTCAGGTGCTTCATACCTGCCTACAACTTCTCCAGGTATCATTTGTGCATGGACATTTGAGGTTCTCATCAGATGGAAGGTCCCCAACTTTCCTGTATTGTAAGAACCACTCTGTCCCTGCTCTTCTGTAAAATGATTGAGGGAACAGTGTATACTTGGGGTTAAAAACAGGTTTGATTTGGATTACGAGTGATTCTGTGTGATGAATAATGGTATTGGGAACCTGCAATATTTACAAGAATATAGAGGTGAAATATAAGTAGCAAAACAGAAATCTAGGTATGATTCGAAGCCCAGAAGGGTTTTGCCCTTGATTGGGATACTTAGCTTTGAATGATGTTCTGCAAAGATGCCTCAGATAATTCGATATACAATGGCATAAGACCTTGTACATTGGATGATTGAATTTAGAGGAGAACATCCAGTCAAAAAGGGATATTCAGTAGGATTAGGAAGATAGTCGGTAGGTTTAGGAAGAAGAGTGAGTATAGGATTTGGACCAAAAGTTCTTTAGCAATAGACTTTCGGTTGTTGAGTGAATGAAAATGTCAGCACATATGAAGAGTCAGTCACTATGTTGAACAGGGGAAAATATGTAGAAAAGCAGATATCAATAGAAACATTACGAAATCAGGCAAAGTATAAAGTGAGTGATAGAATTAGACATTTTCAACAGGGTTGAGTTTGAATATATAAATTAGGAAAAAAACAAATATGTAGTCACCAATAGGATTGACAATTGACAGCATTAGGCAACCTGGACATGGATGTTTTAGAAATCCATGTTCACTTTCCATTTAGGCTTTGGTACAATCATAAGTGTGACCTTTCCATTTTATGTCCAGAATATTACTGTGATAATGAGGTGACATGAGTATTTCTTTCACCATTTCTGGGAGCAATATATTGAAGATGTAAAATGAGAATCGGGGGTACAAAGAGGTGTACCCTGTTTCTAGGAACATAGAGAAAAAGCATGAATAGACCATACAGTGAATAAAAAATATAACTTTTTTGAACTTTAAATAATGAATTGAACTGATATCTGAAAAATTAAAGGAAATCGTATAGTGATATACAATCATTCATTCCAACCAGGTATATATGTAATGGAAATATTTGTGTTTTGGTTTATCATGAAGAGTGTGTGAGTTTTGCTTCAAAATGATTATGGAATTTCAAAATAATGTGTTTGGAAAAAAGTCTCACGAAAAGACCAGTCAAGAAACCCTGACAATACATGTGTTCTGAAGCAAGAAGTGGTGAAAGTTGAAACAAATGCTTATTAATTTGTGAACTTGTGTATGAAATGTATATCCTGTGATGTGCAAAAACTGAAGAAACAATAATGTACCAGTGTCGAATACAAATGAATGACAAATTACATATCATGTCCCATAGGAGTCTACTTGCATTGATGTTAGACTGGGTCAGTTACTCTAGAATAATTAGGATTTGTATGCACCATTCACTGAAGTTAGTTTTCAGTACTAGGAAACAAATATGTATTTCAGGTGGATGAATATTTCTGATTATCATCTTCTGAAAAGTGGATTATAAATCCACATACATGAACATGAATGAATTTAGAGAGTGTATATTAGACACATATATTTCATATTTTGAAAAATTTGGAGAGTATATCTATATCTATATCTATATCTATACACACACACACACACACACACACACACACACAACTCACAGACATTAAAAAGTACCAATATAAATGCCAATCGAAATTCATCAGTAAATATGTATCATCCACAAATGCAAAAATATTTATTTTACTGAACATGAGTTAATGTATAATGTTGTTCTACTAGGACGCTCTCCTATAAGTTGAATTTTCATTTCCAACAGCATTTAGGAGGAGTGAACTCTTCTCACAATTTGTATCTGCCAAGACAGCCACCTCACAAAAATGTACGTGTGATACCTGGTAGGATTCTATATATGCATATAAATATACATGTGTGAAGAGACTACAGAAAAAGGAAACAAGAATTCACATATTTGTTAAGTTTAAAACACATGGAGAATATTTCAAATAAATTTGACTAGATTTATAACTCCTACCTTATATAATGCAAATGTCAAGTCCAACTATACAACATGTCTCCTCTGAAGTACTTGTATTTCTAATGTGTTGGGTTAATTTTCTCCATTATATTAGGATGAATAGTCTGAGTCTACTAGGTATGGGTTAGTGTCAGGGATTCAGTATTTCGAATGGAAAATTGGAAAATGAATCCAATGTGTATGTAAATATATGCTGCACAAATATCCTCCCGCTCTCATCCAGAACAATGCCTTGACATTACCTTCACCCCAAGTAAGACACAATTAGAGGAGAAGAGTTACAAAATCAGTGAATACATATCTGGAATGGAAAATGCTCAGGAGTTCACAACCTTGGAGGTGGTAGAGGAGTTTCCAAAACTAAGGGACAGGGTAAACACTCCACAAACATGGAGCTCTGCTGGCCTAAAAACTTTTTGAGAAACTGCCTCTGAGCTTCCACACTTGAAATATATGTTGTTTTCAGGAGATTTGGCTTCCTCTGTAGTGAGACCATCAAAGCTGGGTCTGCATCTATGTGACCTGGAGGACATGGTTTCTTATTTTCCAATGAACAAGATGAAGCAGTGCTGAATCCTCTCTTTGTAGGTAAACTGAGGCCACTGGGGACTAAGTGTCTCCCCGTGTGGACTGTGAAGCCATTTGGTCCTCTTCCACTTTTTGTGGTGTTTTTGCTGCTGCACTGTGAGTTTGGTATTTGTTTCACGAAATACTAGGAGCTAAACTGGGACACAGTGCTGGAGGGAGTTCTGTCACGTGTGGTGGGTCAGGGTCTGCAAGAGAATGCACCAACTAGGCTCCTATCTCTCACAGCTTGCCCCATTGCCCCCTTGTCCATATCAACCTGATTCTTAATTTTCCTCTGAAAACTCTCCATATAACATGATGCCTTTACATATAAGGGTCTGTTGGCTGCACCATGTCAGTTACAAGCCATTTGGAATCCAATGGTAGATCCACATGGCCCTACCACGGATGTTTTATCAAACACCTCCCCACCACTGCTCTAGACCCACTACTCAGCAGGCTCCAAATTTCTGGCATCTCTGTTCTACACCATTTTCATGAAACTCAGTAACTCAATTCACTGTCTGGTATACTCATGATCAGCAACAGGACATCCAATGTTTCTCCAGTGCCACCTGGTCATAGGAATTTTAAAAATTTCATGGTATTTATCTATCCATTTCTCGAGCATGAAGTTGGAGGCACTGTGGGTTTCAGTTCATTCAGCAAACATTAAATGGTGAGGAAGCTCATTTCAATGAAATCCCTGGAGAACTCTCACAGGCATGGCTTCCCAAAGAGTGGACAAAAGGTCACATTAGGCCAGGCCCATTGAGGTCTACAATGTGAGGTCCATGTGTGTTTTGACTCTCAACTATGGCTGCCATTTCTTTAAGAATAAAATCATGTGATATCCTTGCTGAGATTCCCAGGCCTCTGTGGAAATCCACCCAGGGCCTAGGTCTCAGTTTCCAAGAGCGACTTTCATGCATGGCCTCTTAAAATCCCAACAAAATTCATGGCAATGCTTCTCTGAGTTCAGTTCCAAAACCCAGTCTCTAAGGGGAATCACACCAGAGTTCAAGCCCACGTGGACCCAGTCATTTTTTCCAATATCACACAAATGACCAAAATTAAAACCAAAGCACTCCCACATGGCCCTCATCTTATTTCATATAGTCAATCATCTTAACCTCTGGCTGGAGGTTTCCATGAGGGGCGCAGCCCAAGACAGTGTCCAAAATCAGCTCGTTTGCCCCTCATTTGTCTAAAGTCAGGGTAGCCTGGACACCGTTTCTGTGAACGAGGAGTGAACAAATAAGCCTGCCGTTAATACTTCTGTGTTTCTCCAATTTGAGGCCTACTGATTTTAGGTATCGATTCTTTAGGTGATTTAGAGTCATGCGAAAACACAAGCACCTCTGCAGGGCTTTGAAGAACACATTTGACCCAAAGAATCCCTATTGTCATTTGATGGAGTGCAGGAACCTAACAGAGGAAGGCAAGAGACTTCATCCACAATGAATGAAATTTTTTGCCATTTTGGTTTTGGAAGCTCACATGGGATCATTCTTAAGATCCATCAGGTGCTGAGAATCTAAGTCACAGCCACACATAGGCCCAAGAGGCTGATAAAGACACATCCCTTTCCAAAGCAATTAAGCAAAGAGCCACAGGTGAGGCCCATTCATTTCCATTTGAAAACTGTTTTCTTCAGGCTTCACAAAGGGGTGGCCTGAGGCAAAGACCTTCCTGACATTCAGTGCAACACAACAATAAGTAAGCAAAAGGCCCAAAGCAGGGTTTCTGCACTGAGACTTTCCTGGTCACACTGATATCTGAGTTTTCTGAGATGCTCGCCATTCTCTTCAGCTATCCAGTACATGGCCATGTCACAGAGCTTGGAAATGGTACATATTTTGGACACAAATCCATGAGCCTATTCTGGAGAGTGGCCAGAATTCAGGAAGAAAACAACAACTTAGAAAGATAGCAGGTGTTGCACATCGATAAGACAAGCTGCAGTCCATTCATATATTGGGCAGGATGAATTTTGGTATGATTTATACTAGACAGGACACATCCATTAATGCATTCTCTTTCTAATGTCTACAACAACGGACACAGTGGGATACACAGAAACAGAAACACTCGCCGTGTCAAATGACTTACTAGAAACTGTCCACTCCAAACCAAAAAAACCGCCTTTCCTATCTATTCTCAGAACATGAGACAAAACAACAAACCCACACCCACTCCCACAAAGGCACCTCCTTCTCCCAAGTAGGTCTGTGACTATCGGAGTGTCCTCTGACTGGTGGGCCATACTATGTTCCCCCGAAATGGCCTGTCTTCTCTCAGATCTTGTTTCCTTGACCAACTCTGTGAAGATGTCATTAAAAAGTGGTTAGCCACTACCTGTTTTCTCAGGAAAGGTCCATCTTCAGAGCTCTCCTGGCATTTGGCCATCCTCACATCATTTGGTACCAAGAAAACTGACTCTGTCCTTGGTAAATCCAAACAAGTGAGCCCACTGGGACTGGGACTGGGACTGCCTCTGGGTGCCTGGCTTCTTGGATACCAAGTTCAGAGAGTTCCATCACCAAGGAAATGAGGTATGTCACATTCTTTGGAACTGAATGAGGTCACTGCCTTGGCAACCACTTTGTCCTAACAGTTGCTTCAAAGGGTAACATAAAATGGAGGTTGCCCCCGCTTCCTGTGACACTTTCATAAGGTAGAATGTATATCACCATTGGCACCCGGGAACAGCTCTCCACTCAGGCCTGGTTTGGTCCATCTTCTCTACAATAAGAAGAGAGAGATTCAGATTCAGACACATCCCTTCATCCTGACCAGGTTGTTTGCCATGGAAGATGACTTTTGCTCTCTCAGGTGCTTCATACCTGCCTAGAACTTCTCCAGGTATCATTTGTGCATGGACATTTGAGGTTCTCATCAGGTGGAAGGTCCCCAACTTTCCTGTATTGTAAGAACCACTCTGTCCCTGCTCTTCTGTAAAATGATTGAGGGAACAGTGTATACTTGGGGTTAAAAACAGGTTTGATTTGGGTTACGAGTGATTCTGTGTGATGAATAATGGTATTGGGAACCTGCAATATTTACAAGAATATAGAGGTAAAATATAAGTAGGAAAACAGAAATCTAGGTATGATTTGAAGCCCAGAAGGGTTTTGCCCTGGATTGGGATACTTAGCTTTGAATGATGTTCTGCAAAGATGCCTCAGATAATTCGATATACAATGGCATAGGACCTTGTACATTGGATGATTGAATTTAGAAGAGAACATCCAGTCAAAAAGGGATATTCAGTAGGATTAGGAAGATAGTCGGTAGGTTTAGGAAGAAGAGTGAGTATAGGATTTGGACCAAAAGTTCTTTAGCAATAGACTTTCGGTTGTTGAGTGAATGTAAATGTCAGCACATATGAAGAGTCAGTCACTATGTTGAACTGGGGAAAATATGTAGAAAAGCAGATGTCAATAGAAACATTACGAAATCGGGCAAAGTATAAAGTGAGTGATAGAATTAGAAATTTTCAACAGGGTTGAGTTTGAATATATAAATTAGGAAAAAAACAAATATGTAGTCACTAATAGGATTGACAATTGACAGCATTAGGCAACCTGGACATGGATTTTTTTAGAAATCCATGTTCACTTTCCATTTAGGCTTTGGTACAATCATAAGTGTGACCTTTCCATTTTTTGTCCAGAATATTACTGTGATAATGAGGTGACATGAGTATTTCTTTCACCATTTCTGGGAGTAATATATTGAAGATGTAAAATGAGAATCAGGGGTACAAAGAGGTGTACCCTGTTTCTAGGAACATAGAGAAAAAGCATGAATAGACCATACTGTGAATAAATAATATAACTTTTTTGAACTTTAAATAATGAATTGAACTGATATCTGAAAAATTAAAGGAAATCGTATATTGATATACAATCATTCATTCCAACCAGGTATATATGTAATGGAAATATTTGTGTTTAGGTTTATCATGAAGAGTGTGTGAGTTTTGCTTCAAAATGATTATGGAAATTCAAAATAATGTGTTTGGAAAGAAGTCTCATGAAAAGACCAGTCAAGAAACCCTGACAATACATGTGTTCTGAAGCAAGAAGTGGTGAAAGTTGAAACAAATGCTTATTAATTTGTGAACTTGTGGATGAAATGTATATCCTGTGATGTGCAAAAACTGAAGAAACAATAATGTACCAGTGTCGAATACAAATGAATGACAAATTACAGATCATGTCCCATAGGAGTCTACTTGCATTGATGTTAGACTGGGTCAGTTACTGTAGAATAATTAGGATTTGTATGCACCATTCACTGAAGTTAGTTTTCAGTACTAGGAAACAAATATGTATTTCAGGTGGATGAATATTTCTGATTATAATCTTGTGAAAAGTGGATTATAAATCCACATACATGAACATGAATGAATTTAGAGAGTGTATATTAGACGCATATATTTCATATTTTGAAAAATTTGGAGAGTATATCTATATCTATATCTATACACACACAAACACACACACACACACACACACAAACACAAACACTCACAGACATTAAAAATACCAATATAAATGCCAATCGAAATTCATCAGTAAATATGTATCATCCACAAATGCAAAAATATTTATTTTACTGAACATGAGTTAATGTATAATGTTGTTCTACTAGGACGCTCTCCTATAGGTTGAATTTTCATTTCCAACAGCATTTAGGAGGAGTGAACTCTTCTCACAATTTGTATCTGCCAAGACAGCCACCTCACAAAAATGTACGTGTGATACCTGGTAGGATTCAATATATGCATATAAATATACATGTGTGAATAGGCTACAGAAAAGGGAAACAAGAATTCACATATTTGTTAAGTTTAAAAACACATGGAGAATATTTCAAATAAATTTAACTAGATTTATAACTCCTACCTTATATAATGCAAATGTCAAGTCCAACTATACAACATATCTCCTCTGAAGTACTTGTATTTCTAATGTGTTGGGTTAATTTTCTCCATTATATTAGGATGAATAGTCTGAGTCTACTAGGTATGGGTTAGTGTCAGGGATTCAGTATTTCGAATGGAAAATTGGAAAATGAATCCAATGTGTATGTAAATATATGCTGCACAAATATCCTCCCGCTCTCATCCAGAACAAAGCCTTGACATTACCTTCACCCCAAGAAAGACACAATTAGAGGAGAAGAGTTACAAAATCAGTGAATACATATCTGGAATGGAAAATGCTCAGGAGTTCACAACCTTGGAGGTGGTAGAGGAGTTTCTAAAACTAAGGGACAGAGTAAACCCTCCACAAACATGGAGCTCTGCTGGCCTAAAAACTTTTTGAGAAACTGCCTCTGAGCTTCCACACTTGAAATATATGTTGTTTTCAGGAGATTTGGCTTCCTCTGTAGTGAGACCATCAAAGCTGGGTCTGCATCTATGTGACCTGGAGGACATGGTTTCTTATTTTCCAATGAACAAGATGAAGCAGTGCTGAATCCTCTCTTTGTAGGTAAACTGAGGCCACTGGGGACTAAGTGTCTCCCCGTGTGGACTGTGAAGCCATTTGGTCCTCCTCCACTTTTTGTGGTGTTTTTGCTGCTGCACTGTGAGTTTGGTATTTGTTTCACGAAATACTAGGAGCTAAACTGGGACACAGTGCTGGAGGGAGTTCTGTCACGTGTGGTGGGTCAGGGTCTGCAAGAGAATGCACCAACTAGGCTCCTGTCTCTCACAGCTTGCCCCATTGCCCCCTTGTCCATATCAACCTGATTCTTAATTTTCCTCTGAAAACTCTCCATATAACAAGATGCCTTTACATATAAGGGTCTGCTGGCTGCACCATGTCAGTTACAAGCCATTTGGAATCCAATGGTAGATAAACATGGCCCTACCACGGATGTTTTATCAAACACCTCCCCACCATTGCTCTAGAACCACTACTCAGCAGGCTCCAACATACTGGCATCTCTGTTCTACAACATTTTCATGAAACTCAGTAAATCAAGGCACTGTTTGGTATACTCATGATCAGCAACAGGACATCCAATGTTTCTCCAGTGCCACCTGGTCATAGGAATTTCAAAAATTTCATGGTATTTATCTAGCCATTTTTCAAGCATGAATTTGGATTCACTGTGGGTTTCAGTTCATTCAGCAAACATTAAATGGTGAGGAAGCTCATTTCAATGAAATCTCTTGAGAACTCTCACAGGCATGGCTTCCCAAAGAGTGGACAAAAGGTCACATTAGGCCAGGCCCATTGAGGTCTACAATGTGAGGTCCATGTGTGTTTTGACTCTCAACTATGGCTGCCATTTCTTTAAGAATAAAATCATGTGATATCCTTGCTGAGATTCCCAGGCCTCTGTGGAAATCCACCCAGGGCCTAGGTCTCAGTTTCCAAGAGCGACTTTCATGCGTGGCCTCTTAAAATCCCAACAAAATTCATGGCAATGCTTCTCTGAGTTCAGTTCCAAAACCCAGTCTCTAAGGGGAATCACACCAGAGTTCAAGCCCACGTGGACCCAGTCATTTTTTCCAATGCCACACAAATGACCAAAATTAAAACCAAAACACTCCCACATGGCCCTCATCTTATTTCACATAGTCAATCATCTTAACCTCTGGCTGGAGGTTTCCATGAGGGGCGCAGCCCAAGACAGTGTCCAAAATCAGCTCGTTTGCCCCTCATTTGTCTAAAGTCAGGGTAGCCTGGACACCGTTTCTGTGAACCAGGAGTGAACAAATAAGCCTGCCGTTAATACTTCTGTGTTTCTCCAATTTGAGGCCTACTGATTTTAGGTATCGATTCTTTAGGTGATTTAGAGTCATGCGAAAACACAAGCACCTCTGCAGGGCTTTGAAGAACTCATTTTACCCAAAGAATCCCTATTGTCATTTAATGGAGTGCAGGAACCTAACAGAGGAAGGCAAAAGACTTCATCCACAATGAATGAAATTTTTTGCCATTTTGGTTTTGGAAGGTCACATGGGATCATTCTTAAGATCCATCAGGTGCTGAGAATCTAAGTCACAGCCACACACAGGCCCAAGAGGATGATAAAGACACATCCCTTTCCAAAGCAATTAAGCAAAGAGCCACAGGTGAGGCCCATTCATTTCCATTTGAAAACTGTTTTCTTCAGGCTTCACAAAGGGGTGGCCTGAGGCAAAGACCTTCCTGACATTCAGTGCAACACAACAATAAGTAAGCAAAGGCCCAAAGCAGGGTTTCTGCACTGAGACTTTCCTGGTCACAATGATATCTGGGTTTTCTGAGATGCTCGCCATTCTCTTCAACTATCCAGGACATGGCCATGTCACAGAGCTTGGAGGTGGTACATATTTTGGACACAAATCCATGAGCCTATTTCGGAGAGTGGCCAGAATTCAGGAAGAAAACAACAACTTAGAAAGATAGCAGGTGTTGCACATCGATAAGACAAGCTGCAGTCCATTCATATATTGGGCAGGATGAATTATGGGATGATTTATACTAGACAGGACACATCCATTAATGCATTCTCTTTTCTAATGTCTACAACAACGGACACAGTGGGATACACAGAAACAGAAACACTCGCCATGTCAAATGACTTACTAGAAACTGTCCACTCCAAACCAAACAAACCGCCTTTCCTATCTATTCTCAGAACATGAGACAAAACAACAAACCCACACCCACTCCCACAAAGGCACCTCCTTCCCCCAAGTAGGTCTGTGACTATCCGGAGTGTCCTCTGACTGGTGGGCCATACTATGTTCCCCCGAAATGGCCTGTCTTCTCTCAGATCTTGTTTCCTTGACCAACTCTGTGAAGATGTCAGGAAAAAGTGGTTAGCCACTACCTGTTTTCTCAGGAAAGGTCCATCTTCAGAGCTCTCCTGGCATTTGGCCATCCTCACATCATTAGGTACCAAGAAAACTGACTCTGTCCTTGGTAAATCCAAACAAGTGAGCCCACTGGGACTGGGACTGGGACTGCCTCTGGGTGCCTGGCTTCTTGGATACCAAGTTCAGAGAGTTCCATCACCAAGGAAATGAGGTATGTCACATTCTTTGGAACTGAATGAGGTCACTGCCTTGGCAACCACTTTGTCCTAACAGTTGCTTCAAAGGGTAACATAAAATGGAGGTTGCCCACGCTTCCTGTGACACTTTCATAAGGTAGAATGTATATCACCATTGGCACCCGGGAACAACTCTCCACTAAGGCCTGGTTTGGTCCATCTTCTCTACAAAAAGAAGAAAGAGATTCAGATTCAGACACATCCCTTCATCCTGACCAGGTTGTTTGCCATGGAAGATGACTTTTGCTCTCTCAGGTGCTTCATACCTGCCTTCAACTTCTCCAGGTATCATTTGTGCATGGACATTTGAGGTTCTCATCAGGTGGAAGGTCCCCAACTTTCCTGTATTGTAAGAACCACTCTGTCCCTGCTCTTCTGTAAAATGATTGAGGGAACAGTGTATACTTCTGGTTAAAAACAGGTTTGATTTGGGTTACGAATGATACTGTGTGATGAATAATGGTATTGGGGACCTGCAATATTTACAAGAATATAGAGGTGAAATATAAGTAGCAAAACAGAAATCTAGGTATGATTTGAAGCCCAGAAGGGTTTTGCCCTGGATTGTGATACTTAGCTTTGAATGATGTTCTGCAAAGATGCCTCAGATAATTCGATATACAATGGCATAGGACCTTGTACATTGGATGATTGAATTTAGAAGAGAACATCCAGTCAAAAAGGGATATTCAGTAGGATTAGGAAGATAGTCGGTAGGTTTAGGAAGAAGAGTGAGTATAGGATTTGGACCAAAAGTTCTTTAGCAATAGACTTTCGGTTGTTGAGTGAATGTAAATGTCAGCACATATGAAGAGTCAGTCACTATGTTGAACTGGGGAAAATATGTAGAAAAGCAGATATCAATAGAAACATTACGAAATCAGGCAAAGTATAAAGTGAGTGATAGAATTAGACATTTTCAACAGGGTTGAGTTTGAATATATAAATTAGGAAAAAAACAAATATGTAGACACCAATAGGATTGACAATTGACAGCATTAGGCAACCTGGACATGGATGTTTTTAGAAATCCATGTTCACTTTAAATTTAGGCTTTGGTACAATCATAAGTGTGACCTTTCCATTTGTTTGTCCAGAATATTACTGTGATAATGAGATGACATGTGTATTTCTTTCACCATTTCTGGGAGCAATATATTGAAGATGTAAAATGAGAATCAGGGGTACAAAGAGGTGTACCCTGTTTCTAGGAACATAGAGAAAAAGCATGAATAGACCATACTGTGAATAAATAATATAACTTTTTTGAACTTTAAATAATGAATAGAACTGATATCTGAAAAATTAAAGGAAATCGTATATTGATATACAATCATTCATTCCAACCAGGTATATATGTAATGGAAATATTTGTGTTTTGGTTTATCATGAAGAGTGTGTGAGTTTTGCTTCAAAATGATTATGGAAATTCAAAATAATGTGTTTGGAAAGAAGTCTCTCATGAAAAGACCAGTCAAGAAACCCTGACAATACATGTGTTCTGAAGCAAGAAGTGGTGAAAGTTGAAACAAATGCTTATTAATTTGTGAACTTGTGGATGAAATGTATATCCTGTGATGTGCAAAAACTGAAGAAACAATAATGTACCAGTGTCGAATACAAATGAATGACACATTACATATCATGTCCCATAGGAGTCTACTTGCATTGATGTTAGACTGGGTCAGTTACAATAGAATAACTAGGATTTGTATGCACCATTCACTGAAGTTAGTTTTCAGGAAACAAATATGTATTTCAGGTGGATGAATATTTCTGATTATAATCTTGTGAAAAGTGGATTATAAATCCACATACATGAACATGAATGAATTTAGAGAGTGTATATTAGACGCATATATTTCATATTTTGAAAAATTTGGAGAGTATATCGATATCTATATCTATATCTATACACACACACACACACACACAACTCACAGACATTAAAAATACCAATATAAATGCCAATCGAAATTCATCAGTAAATATGTATCATCCACAAATGCAAAAATATTTATTTTACTGAACATGAGTTAATGTATAATGTTGTTCTACTAGGACGCTCTCCTATAGGTTGAATTTTCATTTCCAACAGCATTTAGAAGGAGTGAACTCTTCTCACAATTTGTATCTGCCAAGACAGCCACCTCACAAAAATGTACGTGTGATACCTGGTAGGATTCTATATATGCATATAAATATACATGTGTGAATAGTCTACAGAAAAGGGAAACAAGAATTCACATATTTGTTAAGTTTAAAAACACATGGAGAATATTTCAATTAAAATTTGACTAGATTTATAACTCCTACCTTATATAATGCAAATGTCAAGTCCAACTATACAACATGTCTCTGGAGAACCTTTGGATGTCCTGTTGTTTATCATGAGTATACTAGACAGTGCCTTGATTGACTGTGTTTCATGAAAATGATCTAGAACAGACATGCCAGTAAGTTGGTGCCTGCTGAGTAGTGTGCCTAGAGCAGTGGTGTGTATGTGTGTCATAATACATCTCTGATGTGGCCATATGGATTTGCCATTGGCTTCCAAATGGCTTGTGACAGACATGGTGAGGTCAGCAGACACTAATATGTAAGGGCGTCTTGTTATATGGAGAGGTTTCATGGCAATGTTAAGAATCAGGTTGCAATAGACAAGGGAAAAAGATATGTGGGATAGAAGCCTGGTTGGTGCATTCTCCTGCAGACCCTGACCCACCACATGTGGCAGAACTCCATCCAGCACTGTGTCCCTTTTGAACTCCTTGTATTTCGTGAAGCAAATACCAAACTCCCAATGCAGGAGAAAGAAAAACCATGAAAAAGTGGAGGATGACCAAATGGCTTCACAGCCCAGATGGGGAGAGACTTAGCACGCACTGGTCACATTTTACTTAAAAGAGAGAATTCACCACTGCTGCCTCATGTTCATTAGAAAATAAGAAACCATGTCCTCCAGGTCACATAGAATCAGACCCAGCTTTGATGGTCTCACGACAAAGGAAGCTAAAGCTCCTGAAAACAACATATATTTCAAGTGCCCAACCTCAGAGGCAGTTTATCAAGAAGTCCTTTAGGCCAGCAGAGCTCCATGTTTGTGGAGTTTTTAACCTGTCCCTTACTTATGGAAACTTCTCTACCACATCCAAGGTTGTGAACTCATGAGCATTTTCCATTCCAGTTATATATTCACAGATTTTATAACTCTTCTCCACTAATTGTGTCTTACTTGGGGCGAAGGTAATGTCAAGGCATTGTTCTGGATGAGAGAGGGAAAATATTTTGTGTAGCACATATTTGATAGACATTGGATTCTTTTTCCTATTTTCCATTCAAAATACTGAATCCCTGACACTAACACATACCCTACTAGACTCTGACTACTAATCCTAATATGATGGAGAAAAATAACCCAAATAGAACAGAAATACAAGCAGGTCAGAGGAGGCATGGTGTATTTTTGAACTTTTCTTTTGCATAATAAATGTTAGGTGTTATAAATCTAGTGAATTTTTATTTGGAATAGTTTTTCATGTGTTTTTAAAATTAACAAATATGTGAATCCCTGCCTCCCTTTCTCTGTAGCCTATACAGCACATGTATTTTTATATGTACATATTGAATCCTACCTGGTATCACACGTACATTTTTGTGAGGTTGCTGACTCGGCAGATATAAATTGTGTGAAGAGACTACCCCTCTTAAACGCTGTTGGAACTAAAAATTCAACCTATGGGTGAGCTTCCTAGTACAACAACATTATACATAATTCCATGTTCAGTAAAGTATATATTTTTGCATCAGTAGATGTTATATATTTCATTATAAATTTCATTTGGCATATATTGCTACTTTTTTATGTTTCTCTGTGTGTTTTTTTGGTATATATATATATATATATATATATATATATATATATATATATACTCTCCTGATTTATCAAAACATGAAATATATGTGTCTTATATACACTCTCTACATTCATACATTCTTTCATGTATGCATGAGGAAATATAATCAACTTTTCTCAAGATTATTATTGGAAATATTCATCCACCTGAAATACATATTTGTTTCCTTGTACTGACAACTCACTTCTGTGAATGGTGCATACAAATCCTAATAATTCTACAGTATCTGACCCAGTTTAACATCAATGCAAGTAGATTCCTATGGGACATGATGTGTATTTTGACGTTCATTTATATTCAACACTGCTACATTAATATTTCTGCAGTTTTTGCACATAATAGGATATATATTTCATCCACAAGTTCACAACTTTATAGGTATTTTTTCACTTTTAATCATTTCCTGCTTCAGAACACATGTATTCCTCCCGGTTTCTTGACTGGTCTTTTCATGAGACTTCTCTGCAAACACATTTTTTTTAATTTCATAATCAGTTTTGAAGCAAAACTCACACACTTTTTATGATAAACCATAAATCTAATATCACCATTAGAAGCATAACTGTTTGGAATGGATGATTGTATATCAATATTAGGTTTCCTGTATATTTTCAGAAATCAATTCAATCCATTATTTAAAGTTCGAACCAGTTATATTATTTATTCACAGTATGGTCTATTCATGCATTATCTCTATATTCATAGGCACAAGGTACACCTATTTGTACCCCCAATTAATTTATACGTCTTCAAAATATTGCTTTCCTACATATTTTACCCAGTTCATCATTGTGACTGACTCTTCACATGTGCTGACATTTACATTCACTCTCTACCTGAAACCCTATTGCTAAAGAACTTTTGGTCCAAATCCTATACTCACTCTTTTATCTAAACCCACCGACTATTTTACTAATCCTACCGAATATCCCTTTTTGACTGGATGTTCTCTTCCACATTCAATCATCCAAATTAGAAGGTCCTATGCCATAGTATATTGATTTAACTGAGACAACTGTGCAGGACATAAATCAATGCTAAGTATCCCAATCAAGGGCCCAATGCCCTTCTGGGCTTCAAAACTTACCTAGATTTCTGTTTTCATACTTATATTTCACCTATATATTCTTATAAATATCGCAGGTTCCTAATACAAATATTCATTCCAGAGAATGATTCCTAACCCAAATTGAACATGTTATTAACCCTAACCGTACACTTTTCCCTCAATCTAATTTTACAGAAGAGCAGGGACAGAGTTGGTCTTACAATACAGGAATATAGGCGATCTTCCAGCTGCTGAAAACCTAAAAGGTCCATGCTGAAATGATCCTTGGAGAAGATGTAGGCATCTATGAAGGACATGAGAGAGCAAAAGTCATCTTCCATGGCAAACAACCTGGTCAGGTTGATGGGATGTGTCTGAATTAGCCTCTCTCTTCCTAATGTAGAGAAGATGGACCAAACCATGCCTGTGTGGAGAGCTGTTCCCTGGTGCCTATGGTTGATATACCATTCTAACATATGAATGAGTCACAGCAAGTAGAGGCAGCCTCCATCTTTTGGGAACCATGTAAGCAACTGTTAAAACAAAGTGGTTTCCAAGGCAGTGACTTCATTCAGATCTTGAAGAAAGTGACATCACCTTACAGTTTTGGTAATGAAAGTCTGTGATCTTGGGATCCAGGAAACCAGGCACACAGAGTCAAACCCACTCCATGTCCCAGTGGGATAACTTGTTTGGATTTAACAAGACAGAGTCACTCTTTCTTTGTACCTACTGATGTGAGGACAGCCAAATGCCTGGAAACTATGAAGACTGGCCTTTCCAGAGAAAGCAGGTAGTTTCTCACCATGGGCTCCTGACAACTTCACAGAGTTGGCCAAAGAGACCAGATTGGAGACAGGACACGCCATTTTGGGGGAACATAGTATGGCCCACAAGTCAGAGGACACTCCGGATAGTCACAGACCTACTTGGGGAAAGGAGGTGACTTTTTGGGTGTGAGTGTGAGTTTGTGGTTTTGTCTCATGTTCTGAGAATAGTTAGGAAAGCTGGTTTGTTTGTTTTGGAGTGGACTGTGTCTAGTAAGTCCTTTGACAAGGTGAGTGTTTCTGTGTCTATATATCATACTGTGTCAGTGATTGTAGACATTAGAAAATAGAATGCATCAATGGATGTGTCCTGTCTACGAGAAAGCTTCAAAGCATTCATCCTGTGCAATTTATGAATGGACTGCAGGTTGCCATATGGATGGGCAACTCCTGCCATTTTTCTAAATTCCTGTTTTCTTCCTGAATTCTGGACACTCTCCAGAATACGCTCATGATTTTGTGTCCAAGATATGTACCACCTCCATCTCTGTGACATGGCCATGTACTGGATAGCTGATGGGAATGGCGAGTATCTCAGAAAACTCAGATATCAGTATGCCCAAAAAAGTCTCAGTGGAGAAACCCTGCTTTGCGCCTTTTGCTTACCTATTCTGTTGCCCTGAATGTCAGGAAGGTCTTTGCCTCAGGCCACACTTTGTGAAGCCTGCAGAAAATAGTTTTCAAATGGAAAAGAATGGTCATTACCTGTGCCTCTTTGCTTAATTGCTTTGGAAATGGATGTTTCTGAACCAGCCTCTCAGCGCTATGTGAGGCTGTGGCTTAGATTCACAGCACATGATGGGTCTAAAGAAAAATCCCATGTGTGCATCCCAAACCAAAATGGACAAAAGAGCTGTCAGAGTAGTTCTTACAATACAGGAAAGTTGGGGACCTTCCATCTGATGAGAACCTCAAATGTCCATGCACAAATGATACCTGGAGAAGTTGTAGGCAGGTATAAAGCACCTGAAAGAGCAAAAGTCATCTTCCATGGCAAACAACCTGGTCAGGATGAAGGGATGTGTCTGAATCTGAATCTCTCTCTTCTTATTGTAGAGAAGATGGACCAAACCAGGCCTGAGTGGAGAGCTGTTCCCGGGGGCAAATGGTTGATATACATTCTACCTTATGAAAGTGTCACAGGAAGTAGGGGCAACCTCCATCTTATGTTACCCTTGGAAGCAACTGTTATGACAAAGTGGTTGCAAAGGCAGTGACCTCATTCAGTTCCAAAGAATGTGACATACCTCATTTCCTTGGTGATGGAACTCTCTGAACTTGGTATCCAAGAAGCCAGGCACCCAGAGGCAGTCCCAGTCCCAGTCCCAGTGGGCTCACTTGTTTGGATTTACCAAGGACAGAGTCAGTTTTCTTGGTACCTAATGATGTGAGGAGGGCCAAATGCCAGGAGAGCTCTGAAGATGGACCTTTCCTGAGAAAACAGGTAGTGGCTAACCACTTTTTCCTGACATCTTCACAGAGTTGGTCAAGGAAAGAAGGTCTGAGAGAAGACAGGCCATTTCGGGGGAACATAGTATGGCCCACCAGTCAGAGGACACTCCGGATAGTCACAGACCTACTTGGGGGAAGGAGGTGCCTTTGTGGGAGTGGGTGTGGGTTTGTTGTTTTGTCTTATGTTCTGAGAATAGATAGGAAAGGCGGTTTGTTTGGTTTGGAGTGGACAGTTTCTAGTAAGTCATTTGACACGGCGAGGGTTTCTGTTTCTGTGTATCCCACTGTGTCTGTTGTTGTAGACATTAGAAAAGAGAATGCATTAATGGATGTGTCCTGTCTAGTATAAATCTTCCCATAATTCATCCTGCCCAATATATGAATGGACTGCAGCTTGTCTTATCGATGTGCAACACCTGCTATCTTTCTAAGTTGTTGTTTTCTTCCTGAATTCTGGCCACTCTCCAGAATAGGCTCATGGATTTGTGTCCAAAAAATGTACCACCGCCAAGCTCTGTGACATGGCCATGTACTGGATACCTGAAGAGAATGGCGAGCATCTCAGAAAACTCAGATATCAGTGTGACCAAAAAAATCTCAGTGCAGAAACCCTGCTTTGGGCCTTTTGCTTACTTATTGTTGTGTTGCACTGAATGTCAGGAAGGTCTTTGCCTCAGGCCACCCCTTTGTGAAGCCTGAAGAAAACAGTTTTCAAATGGAAATGAATGGGCCTCACCTGTGGCTCTTTGCTTTATTGCTTTGGAAAGAGATGTGTCTTTATCAGCCTTTGGACCTGTGTGTGGCTGTGACTTAGATTCTCAGCACCTGATGGATCTTAAGAATGATCCCATGTGAGCTTCCAAAACCAAAATGGCAAAAAATATCATTCATTGTGGATGAAGTCTCTTGCCTTCCTCTGTTAGGTTCCTGCACTCCATCAAATGAGAATAGGGATTCTTTGGGTCAAATGAGTTCTTCAAAGCCCTGCAGAGGTGCTTGTGTTTTCGCATGACTCTAAATCACCTAAAGAATTGATACCTAAAATCAGTAGGCCTCAAATTGGAGAAACAAAGAAGTATTAAAGGCAGGCTTATTTGTTCACTCCTGGTTCACAGCAACGGTGTCCATGCTACCCTGACTTTAGGCAAATGAGGGGCAAAGGAGCTGATTTTGGACACTGTCTTGGGCTGCGCCCCTCATGGAAACCTCCAGCCAGAGGTTAAGATGATTGACTATATGGAATAAGATGAGGGCCATGTGGGAGTGTTTTGGTTTTGATTTTGGTCATTTGTGTGGCATTGGAAAAAATGACTGGGTACACGTGGGGTTGAACTCTGGTGTGATTCCCCTTAGAGACTGGGTTTTGGAAATGAACTCAGAGAAGCATTGCCATGAATTTTGTTGGGATTTTAAGAGGCCACGCATGAAAGTCGCTCTTGGAAACTGAGACCTAGGCCTCGGGTGGATTTCAACAGAGGACTGGAAATCTCAGCAAGGATATCACATGATTTTATTCTTAAAGAAATGGCAGCCATAGTTGAGAGTCAAAACACACATGGACCTCACATTGTAGACCTCAATGGGCCTGGCCTAATGTGACCGTTTGTCCACTCTTTGGGAAGCCGTGCCTGTGAGAGTTCTCCAGAGATTTCATTGAAATGAGCTTCCTCACCATTTAATGTTTGCTGAATGAACTGAAATCCACAGTGCCTCCAACTTCACGCTTGAAAAATGGCTAGATAAAAACCATGAAATTTTTGAAATTCCTATGACCAGGTGGCACTGGAGAAACATTGGATGTCCTGTTGCTGATCATGATTATACCAGACAGTGCCTTGACTTACTGAGTTTCATGAAAATGGTGTAGAACAGAGATGCCAGTAAGTTGGAGCCTGCTGAGTAGTGGGTCTAGAGCAGTGGTGGGGAGGTGTTTGATAAAACATCCGTGGTAGGGCCATGTGGATATACCATTGGATTCCAAATGGCTTGTAACTGACATGGTGCAGCCAGCAGACCCTTATATGTAAAGGCATATTGTTATATGGAGAGTTTTCAGAGGAAAATTAAGAATCAGGTTGATATGGACAAGGGGGCAATGGGGCAAGCTGTGAGAGATAGGAGCCTAGTTGGTGCATTCTCTTGCAGACCCTGACCCACCACACGTGACAGAACTCCCTCCAGCACTGTGTCCCAGTTTAGCTCCTAGTATTTCGTGAAACAAATACCAAACTCACAGTGCAGCAGCAAAAACTCCACAAAAAGTGGAAGAGGACCAAATGGCTTCACAGTCCACACGGGGAGACACATAGTCCCCAGTGGTCTCAGTTTACCTTCAAAGAGAGGATTCAGCACTGCTTCATCTAGTTCTTTGGAAATAAGAAACCATGTCCTCCAGGTCACATACATGCAGACCCAGCTTTGATGGTCTCACTACAAAGGAAGCCAAATCTCCTGAAAACAACATATATTTCAAGTGCAAAACTCAGTGGCAGTTTCTCAAAAATTTTTTAGGCCAGCAGAGCTCCATGTTTTTGAAGTGTTTACCCTGTCCCTTAGTTTTGGAAACTGCTCTACCACCTCCAAGGTTGTGAACTCCTGAGCATTTTCCATTCCAGATATGTATTCACTGATTTTGTAACTCTTCTCCTCTAATTGTGTCTTACTTGTGGTGAAGGTAATGTCAAGGCATTGTTCTGGATGAGAGCACTAGGATATTTGTGCAGCATATATTTACATACACATTGGATTCATTTTCCAATTTTCCATTCGAAATACTGAATCCCTGACACTAACCCATACCTAGTAGACTCAGACTATTCATCCTAATATAATGGAGAAAATTAACTCAATACAATAGAAATACAAGCACTTCAGAGGAGACATGTTGTATTGTTGGACTTGACATTTGCATTATATAAGGGAGGAGTTATAAATCTAGTCAAATTTTAATTGAAATATTCTCCATGTGTTTTTAAACTTAACAAATATGTGAATTCTTGTTTCCCTTTTCTATAGCCTATTCACACATGTATATTTATATGCATATATAGAATCCTACCAGGTATCACACGTACATTTTTGTGAGGTGGCTGTCTTGGCAGATACAAATTGTGAGAAGAGTTCACTCCTCCTAAATGCTGTTGGAAATGAAAATTCAACCTATAGGAGAGCGTCCTAGTAGAACAACATTATACATTAACTCATGTTCAGTAAAATAAATATTTTTGCATTTGTGGATGATATATATTTACTGATGAATTCGATTGGCATTTATATTGGTACTTTTTAATGTCTGTGAGTGTTGTGTGTGTGTGTTTGTGTGTGTGTGTGTGTATATATATAGATATGGATATAGATATAGATATAGATATACTCTCCAAATTTTTCAAAATATGAAATATATGTGTCTAATATACACTCTCTAAATTCATTCATGTTCATGTATGTGGATTTATAATCCACTTTTCACAAGATTATAATCAGAAATATTCATCCACCTGAAATACATATTTGTTTCCTAGTACTTAAAACTAACTTCAGTGAATGGTGCATACAAATCCTAATTATTCTACAGTAACTGACCCAGTCTAACATCAATGCAAGTAGACTCCTATGGGACATGATATGTAATTTGTCATTCATTTGTATTCGACACTGGTACATTATTATTTCTTCAGTTTTTGAACATCATAAGATATACTTTTGCCAAGGCAGTGACCTCATTCAGTTCCAAAGAATGTGACATACCTCATTTCCTTGGTGATGGAACTCTCTGAACTTTGTATCCAAGGAGCCAGGCACCCAGAGGCAGTCCCAGGCCCAGTCCCAGTGGGCTCACTTGTTTGGATTTACCAAAGATAGAGTCAGTCATTCTTGGTGCCTACTGAAGTGGGATTACCAAATGCCTGGAGAGCTCTGAATAGGGAGCTTTCCTGAGAAAGCAGGTAGTGGCTCTCCACTTTTTCCTTACAACTTTACAGAGTTGGCCAAGGAAAACAGATCTGAGAGAGGACAGGCCATTTCGGAAGAACAGAGTATGGCCACCAGTCAGAGGACACTCTGGTTAGTCATACACCTATGGGGAAGGAGGTGCCTTTTTGCGAGTGGGTGTGGGTTTGTGGTTTGTCTCATGTTCTGAAAATAGGTAGGAATGGCGGTTTGTTTGTTTTGGAGTGAACTGTTTCCGGTAAGTCATTTGAAGAGGTGAGTGTTTCCATGTCTGTGTATCCCACTGTGCCTGTGGTAGTAGACATGAGAAAAGAGAATGCAGCAATGGATGTGTCATGTCTAGTATAAAGCTTCCCAGCATTCATCCTCCCCAATTTATGAATGGAGTGTGGCTTGCCTTATGCACGGGCAACACCTAATACCTTCCTAAGTCCCTGTTTTCTTCCTGAATTCTGGCCACTCTCTAGAATAGGCTCATGGTTATGTGTCCAAGATATGTACCAAATCCAAGGTCTTTGACATGGCCATGTACTGGATACCTGAATGGAATGGCCAGCATCTCAGAAAACTCAGATATCAGTGTGACCAGGAAAGTCTCAGTGGAGATACCCTGCTTTGGGCCTTTTGCTTACCTATTGTTCTGTTGCCCTGAATATCAGGAAGGTCTTTGTCTCATGCAACCCCTTTGTTAAGCCTGAAGAAAACAGTTTTCAAATGGAAATGAATGTGCATCACCTCTGGCTCTTTGCTTAATTTCATTGGAAAAGGATGTGTCTGATTCAGGCCCTTTGCCCTGTTTTAGGCTGTGACTTAGATTCTCAGCACCTGATGGAAGTAAAGAAAGATCCCATATGTGCATCTAAACCAAAATGGAAAAACGTTCAATCAATGTGCATGAATTATATTGCCTTCCTTTGTTAGGTTTCTGAAATCCATCATGTCAGAATAGGGATTCTTTGGGTGAAATGAGTTCTTCAAATCTCTGCAGAGGGGCTTGGCTTTTCTTATGACTCCAATTCACAAAAAGAATCTAGACCCCACAGTCAGAGAGCCTCAAATTGGAGAAGCGAAGCAGTACTAAGGGCAGGCCTATTTGATCACTCCTGGTTCACAGGAAGGGTGTCCAAGCCACCCTGACATTCGGCAAATGAGGGGCAAGGGAGCTTATTTTGGACACTGTCTTGGGATGTGCCTCTCATGAAAACCTCCATCCAGATGTTATGGTAGAAGATGAGGGCCATGTAGGAGTGTTTTGGTTATAATTGTGGTAATTTGTGTGGCAGTTGGAAGAGATGACTGGGTAAACCTGGGCTTGAATTCTGCTGTGATTCCCCTTAGAGACTGAGTTCTGGAACTGACCTCAGAGAAGTATTGACATGAATTGTGTTGGGATTTTAGGAGGCCAGGAATGAGAGTTGCCATTGGAACCTGGGATCAAGGCCCAGAGTGGCTTTCCACAGAACACTGGGAATCACAGCCAGGATATTACATGATTTTATTCTGAAAGACTTGGCAGGCATAATTGAGATTCAAAACACACTTGGACCTCGCTTTGTAGACCTCAATGGGCCTGGCTTCATGTGACTTTTTGGCCACTCTTTGGGTAGACTTGCCTGTGAGAGTGCTCCAGAGATTTCCCTGAAATTAGCTTCCTCACCATTTAATGGTTCCTGAATGAATTGAAACCAACATTGCCTCCAAATGCATCTGTGAAAAAATGCTAGATAATTACCATGAAATTTTAGAAATTCCGATGACCAGCTGGCACTGGAGGACCTTTGATGTCCTGTTGATGATCATGAGTATACCAGACAGGGCCTTGATTGACTGGGTTTCATGAAAATGGTGTAGAACAGAGATGCCAGTAAGTTGGGGCCTGGTAAGTAGTGGGCCTAGAGCTGTGTTATGCAAATGTGTGATAAAACATCTGTGGTGGGGCCATGTGGATCTTCCATTGGCTTCCAAATGGCTGTGACTGACATGGTGCAACCATCACACCCATATATGTAAAGGCATATTTTTATATGGAGAGGTTTCAGAGCAATGTTCAGTATCATGTTGCTATTGTCAAGGGGGCAAGCTACTTGAGATAGAACCCTGGTTGGTGCATTCTCCTGGAGACCCTGCCAACCACACCTGACAGAACTCCCTTCAGCACTGTGTCCCATTTGAACTCGTTGTATTTCATGAAGCAAATACCAAACTCCCAGTGCAGCAGCAAGAAACACCACGAAAATTGGAGGATGACCATTGGTTTCACAGTCCACACGGGAAGACCCTTAGCCCTCAGTGGCCAATGTTTACCTACAAAAAGAGAATTCATCACTGCTGCCTCATTTTTATTTGAAAATAAGTAATCATTTCCTCCAGGTCACATAGATGCAGATCCAGCTTTGATGGTTTCACTACAAATAAAGCTAAAGCTCCTGACAACAACATATATTTCAAGTGCCCAACCTCAGAGGCAGATTCTCAAAAAGTCTTTTGGCCAGCAGAGCTCCATGTTTGTGGAGTGTTTACCCTGTCTCTTACTTTTGGAAACTCCTCTACCACCTCCAAAGATGTGAAATCTGGAGCATTTTCCATTCTAGATATGTATTCACAGATTTTCTAACTCTTCTCCTCTAATTGGGTCTTACTTGGGGCGAAGGTAATGTCAAGGCATTGTTCTGGAGGAGAGTGGGAAGATTTTTCCGTAGCATATATTTGCATACACATTGGATTCAGTGTCCTATTTTCAATTCAAAATACTGAATACCTGACTCTAACCCATACCCTACCAGACTCTGACTACTAATCCTAATATGATGGAGAAAAATAACCCATAAAGAATAGAAATACAAGCAGTTCAGAGTAGGCATGGTGTATAGATGGACTTGCCTTTTGCATGATACAGAGTTGGAGTTATAAATCTAGTCAATTGTTTGGTGAAATAGTTGTCCTTGTATCTTTAAGGTTAACAAATATGTGAATTGATGTCTCCCTTTCTCTGTATTCTTATATGCACATATAGATTCCTATCTGGTACCACACGTACATTCTTGTGAGGTGGCTGACTTGGCAGATACAAATTGTTAGAAGAGATCACTCCTACTAAACCCTGTTGGAACTGAATATTCAACCTATGGGTGAGCTTGCTAGTTGAACAGCATTATACATAAATCCATGTTCAGTAAAATGAATATTTTTAGATCTGTGGATGGTATATATTTTATAATGAATTTTGATTGACATATATATTGCTACTTTTTTGTCTGTGTGTTTGTTTTATGTATATGTATATATATGTATATATATATATATATATATGTGTGTGTATATATATATATATATATATATATATATATATATATATATACACTCTCCAGATTTTTCAAAATATGAAATATATGTGTCTTATATTCACTCCCTAAATTCATTCATGTTCATGTATGTGGATTTATAATCAACTATTCACAAGATTATTCTCAAAATATTCATCCACCTGAAATTTGCCCAATGCTCTCAAATGTCAATCCTATTTGTGACTACATATTTGTTTCTTCCTAAGATTATATATTTAAACTCAACCCTGTTCAAAATGTCTAATCCTATCACACACTTTATACTTTGCCTGATTTTGTAATGTCTCTATTGATATATGCTTTCCTACATATTTTCCCCACTTCATCATTGTGACTGACTCTTCACTTGTGCTGACATTTACATTCACTCTCTAATCGAAATCCTATTGCTAAGAAACTTTTGTTCCAAATCTTATACTCACCCTTCTTCCTAAACTTACTGACTATCTTCCTAATGCTACAGACTATCCCTTTTTGACTGGATGTTCTCTTCTACATTCAATCATCCAAGTAAACGTGGTGCGAGCTTCAGAGGAGGAGACTACCAACAGGCTATCTCATGCAACATCAAAGGGTTTATTGGGTGTCCAGAATGCTGGGGTTCAGAGCTCACCTGAATAGTGCAGATAGCCCTGAGAATAGCTGAAGTAGAGCTTATATACTTTCCCTGGAGAGAGAAGGGAGGGAATTGTATTGATGTGTCAGGGCGAGTGGGCGGTTTGCATGCAACTGGGAGAGGGAGTACATTCTGCAATTTGGCAGCTGGGGATAGAACATTCTGGGAACAAGTTTTGCAAACATTTCTCAAGATTTCAACAGTGTTCTGTTAAGCATACAGAAAAACAAGATGTGACAAGTACCTATTTTATTAATATTTCATTCCCCACTTCTTCTTCTGGCTAATTTTAATCATAAAAATGATCATTGGAGGGTGTCACATTCAATGTCTGCTAGTGGGGTATTACCATAAGTTTAACTCCTCCAATTTGAGCCTGGAGAAAAGACATTACACGGTTGAGCAAACAGGGTTTTATAGTTACCAATAATATGAGGATTCTTATTGGACCGGCCAGGGTTGATAAAAACGTAGTTAACCGGGGGGACTGTGTGAACCAAGACTCAAGCCACCCTTTTGGGCCCTCTCTCACTTGTTGATGCTCTTCAAGGTGTCTTTTAAATTTACTCATAGATTTTATTACGACTCCAGTATAGTCAGCATTAAAACAACATTCTTCCCTCAATGCAGCACAAAGGCCCCCTTCTCTAATGAAGAGGAGGTCCAACCCTCAACTGTTCTGTAAAACAACTTCAGAGAGAGAGGTTAAAGTTTCATGCAAATCCCTGAAGGAGGTTTCTAATATCTTACTTTTGCTCTATTGCTGCTTCTAATTGGGTCATCTTTTGTGTCCCATGGACAATGCCACTGGTTCCTCTGCCCACCCGTGCAGCAACTCCTATTCCTAATAGGATGGCTAAAGTGAGGGATATATGTTCCCAGTGGAACCGGTTGTATGCCCCCCCTATTTGATCTTCAAATGAACCTGCATCATGATAGAGCACTCTGGGAAACATCTGCACCATTACACAATTTATCACATATCTTGATCATTTCATGAAAACATAAACGATGTTTAAGTATATAGAATTATGCTGTTGTAGGCACTGACAAAGCAAGGCACCTAAGATAGCACTCAAGAGAGGGAAACAGTCCTATTTGGTTGAAACCGTATTCAGAGGCCATTGCTTCTATTGTAATCAATTAATCCCCTGAAACTCAAGTTTAGGTAGTTTCAGAATTTTGTACCCAACATATAAGGGATGGGGCTCAGAAGTTCACAGTCTTCAGAAGTTTAAAAAAGCAGTATTTGTTTCTGTTTTTCCTTCTGTTCTGGGCAAGTTAACTTTTCAAGGACACCTGGGAGGAGGAGAGCTTTTTCTTCCCTTTCTTATTTTCCCCCTGCCAGCTGTTACCATGGAGCCCGGTTGGTAATTTCTTTATCTTAGAAATGTAGCCATCTCTGTGAAGCCCCAGCTGAAGGCCAGAGGACTTGTTCACATATTTTGTGAAAAACTAGTTAGGGGTTGTCTAGCTTAGAAGTACTGAGATTTTTAGCCAGTGGCCAAGTAGAACAGGGCAATACGAAAGAGAAAGTTTATCTACATTAAAGTCTTTATTGGGACTGTTTTGCTGAAAGTTCAAAACTCAGCCATGGTGAACACTTCTGAAGAAGGTCATTTAAGACTTTTCTGTGGGCCTGGTACAGAGGGGGAAAGACGGGGAAGGTGGGGCTGAGAGCACCTCCGAGGATCTGCGAATGAGGGAAAAGAGAGATGTAAAAGAATAATGCGAAAGGGTATTGGGAATTGCCTAGCAGCAAACTTGAGCAGTAGATCAGGTAGAGCAGAGTGAAAGACGGGAGTGAGGATCCCAAAATCCTGTGAGGGACTTTAAATTTTAGTAACCTGTTTTCAGTGATGACAAAGCAACTTTAAAGGCCAATTATATTACATCTTGGATAAGGGTCTCAGGGCTCTCCTCAGCTCGTTTGAGCATTGGGTTAGCTGGTAAGAGGACCTGGTGGGACCCGGTGAGGGCACTGACAGGAGATGAGAGGAATGAGTCGGTGGAGCGGTACCTATGTACCTGCTACCTCAGAAAGGGGGCGATGGTCTGAGAACTGGTGGAGCTTTGGGTTTCTGATCTAGTTATTGGAGGGGAGAAATCAAGTTGCTGAGATGGGAGTGACATCAGAGGGTCTGGAGCAGAAGGCTGAGGATAATGATCTATTGGAGAAGCATAGTTCAGGATGTGAGTGAGGGAGGGAAAAGGCTTCCACATAGGGGAATTTCCTTTCACTCTTTTGAGCACTTGCAGAAGTTAAAAAGGTCATGCAAAATTTGAGGATCTAGAGACCCCTCTGGGTGCCATAGTTTTTGGTTGTCTAATTGGTAATGTGGCCAATGCTGTGTACTGAATTTGATGAAGAATTGGGGTTCCATCAGGCAGCCCCTGTATGCACACATTCCCATGACATACAGAAAAAGTCGGCTTTTCCCCCACACAGCCATTACTCTTTGTGGCTTTGATAGTCTGCCAGGCAAACTTAGTAATCTAGACTAGCCAACCTGCATCTGGCTCGCGTGTCCCTACATCCATAATGTTTGTTTCCATTATCTATGGTACAGAAGGGATTTAATGGTATTTTAGTGGGATCCTCTCCATCAGGGATATCACAATAGGAAATACCTATAGCCAGCTAACAAATGTCTGGGTGGAGAGATGGCCACCAGGTCCCTAAGGGGGCTGTATGCGAGATAGACCATACTTCTTTTCCAGTAGGATTTGTGATCAGCCATCACTGCTTAATGGGCTGATGAGGGTTAGGACTACTTGTAGCCAAGGGGAGAGTATATAACCTTATTCACATTGCGAATACACAATTTGAAACTGTTACCAGTCTTTTTCAGTTTCCAGAAAGATTCTGTACAGGCAGCAGGCTTGAGATGAGAGGTATGGATCCAGGAAGTGATTCTGTTTACGTTTACCACTGTAGGTGTTATAATAGCACCTGGTATGGTCCTTTTCAGTGGGGTACCAGGGATGACACCTGATATCATCTTACATAGATGAAATCTCTTACTTGATATGGATGTGGAATCCCCTGGTTCCCAGTTGGGTAGGCAGTGGCCAGCTGTTTTCACAGGTATTACTGAGTTCTTTCAAGATCTTTAAGTCTGTCAAGCAAGGGGGTGTGGAAAGGATCTTTAGGTCTTACAGTTGGGCTTAGGTCCCCTACTGGAGGAGGGCCACCATAAAGAATTTCACATGTGGTAAGGTTACTCAAAGAAACAAAGGGATTTTTTCTTGCATGAAACATTGCATAAGGCAGGAGCATAGTCCAATCTTATGCTGGTCTCTAAGCTTAATTTCGTTAAGGTCTCTTTAATAGTTCTATTCATTCTTTCTACTTGTCTTGAACTCTGTGGTCTATAAGCACAATTTAACTTCCAATTAATCCCCAGGTTCCTGGCTAACCCCTGACTTACCTGGGTCATGAACATCGGTCCATTGTCAGATCCTATTACCGGCTTAGCTTCCTCCAATGGTAGAGAGGCTTAGTCAGCAGCAGCGGAATCACTTAGAGTGTGTTGTGTGTTAGGGGACGAGGGCAGGGGATAAGGAGGGGGAGAAGAGTCCAGTAGAGTCAAATCTGTGACTCAGGGAGAACAGAGGGTGGAGGAGGAGGAGGTTGAGAGGGTTTGAGAGATCATGGGGGAAGGAGTAGGAGCAGAGGTAGGGGCAAGGAAAGGCTTCACCCATGGAGGAGGAGATTTGCAGAGGTCCTGCCAAGTTAAGATATATGGCTGTTGATCCGGATGGCTATGTGGCGCTGGCTGAAAGACAATACCTCTGACTTTTTAAATTAGTGGGAAGTAGAAAGATCCTTCTAGGGGCCATACGACTCCAAAGATGGGCCATTCTGAGGCACAGAGATTCTGCCAGGTCCAGCGTTTTACTAAAAAAAGAAAGATTCTGAGCCCTTAAGCGGACTTTGGTCCAGTGATCAAGGGTCAGGGACAGAGGCATTGACGTGCTCTGTTCCATAATGAAAGTTCCACAAACAGTAAAAGCAAGGACACACGACACAGATAAGACAAGACCATAAAGACAGGCAATGAACGTCCAACACTGAGACCAGGAATGAGTAGCCGGGAAAACCCAATGGTATGGCAATAACGAATCTAAAAGAAAATATCACTGAGTCGAGAAGACTATTGTTCCTTGATTTCCCGAGTTCTCTGCGGGGTCCTCCAGAGAGGTGCCCTTTGTCTCTGTGACATGTCTCTCAGCCACCGTCGGAGAGAGCCCAGGCTCTTCATCGCCAGCAATTTTGCCAAGCCCTAACAAGAAACCTGAAACCAGAAAGAGGCGCCTTACTTGCTCCGAGAGGAGCCCGTTGGGGTCTCTCTCTCGTCCGCCACTGCTGGAACTCAGTGGAAACTCAATATGTAAAGGTCAGGCGAGTGTCAGAGGAAGATACTACCAAGAGACTGTCTCATGCAACAGCAAAGGGTTTATTTGTGGTCCAGCATGCTGGAGCTCAGAGCTAAATTAAATAGAGCAGAGACCTCTGAGAACAGCTTAAGCAGAGCTTATATACTTTCCTTGGAGAGGGAAGAGAGGGAAGTTCAGTGATGGGTAAGGGCGAGTGGGCGGTGGCATGACACCAAGTGAGGGAGTACATTCTGCAGTTCGACTGTTAGGAACAGTACATTCTAGAACAAGATTAGCAAACATTTCTCAAGATTTCAACAGTGTTTTGTTAAGCATACAGAAAAACAGGAAGTGACAAGTACCTATTTTATTAATTTTATTAACCTTTCACTACCGACTATGCCTTTTTGACTTGATGTTCCTTCTACATTAATTCATGCAACGTACAAGGTGCTATGCCATTGTATATCGATTTATCTGAGACAACTCTGCAGAACGTAATTCAACACCACGTATCCCTATAAAGGGCCCAATGCCCTTCTGGGCTTCAAATCAGACTTAAATTTCTTTTTTCATACATATATTTCACCTATATATTCTTCTACACATAGCAAGTTCCCAATACGATCATTCATCCAGCAAAATGATTTCTAACCCAAATCGAGCATGTTTTTAACCATAACCGGACACTGTTCCCTCAATCTAACTTTACAGAAGAGCAGGACAGGAGTTGATATTACAATACAGAAATGTAGAAAAACTTCCACCTGCTGAGAACCTCAAAGGTCCATGCAGAAATGATCCCTGGAGAAGAAGTAGGAAGCAATAAAGGACCTGAGAGACCAAAAGTCATCTTCCATGGCAAACAACCCGGTCAGGATAAAAGGTTGTGTCTGAATCAGATTTTTTTTTAATGTAGAGATCATGGACCAAACCAGGCCTGTGTGGAGATCTATTCCTGGGTGCCTTTGGTTGATATACCATTCTAACTTGTGAAAATGTCACAGGAAGTAGGGGCAGCCTCAATCTCTTGGGACCCTTGGAAGCAACAGTTAGGACAAAGTGGCTGCCAAGACAGTGCCCTCATTCAGTTCAGGAAGGAAGTGACCTCACCTCACTTTCTTGGTGATGGAACTCTCTGAACGTGGGATCCAGGAAGCCAGGCACACAGAGCCAGTCCCAGTCCCAGTCCCAGTGGTCTCACTTGTTTGGATTTACCAAGGACAGGGTCGGTATTTTTTGGTACCTACAGATGTGAGGAAGGCCAAATGCCAGGAAAGCTTGGATGCAGGGCTTTTCATGAGAAAGCAGGTAGTTGCTCACCGTTGGCTCCTAAGAAGTTCGCAGAGTTGGCCAAGGAGACAAGATCTGAGACAGGAAAGGCCATTTTTGGGGAACATATTATGGCCCACAAGTCAGAGGACACTCTGGATAGTCACAGACCTACTTAGGGGAAGGAGGTGCCTTTGTGGGTGTGGTTGTGGGTTTGTGGTTTTGTCTCATTTTCTGAGAATAGGTAGGACAGTCGGTTTGTTTCATTTGAAGTGGACTGTTTCTAGTAAGTCTTTTCACAGGGCGAGTGTTTCTATGTCTGTGTATTCCACTGTTTCCGTGGTTGTAGACATTAGAAAAGAGAATCCATCAATGGATGTGTCGTGTCTAGTAGAAATCTTCTCAGCATTCATATTGCCCCGTTTATGAATGGACTGTAGCTTGCCTTATCGATGAGCAACACCTGCTACCTTCCTAAGTTTCTATTTTCGTCCTGAATTCCGGCCAATCTCAAGAATAGGCCCATGGTTTTGTGTCCAAGATATGTACCACCTACAAGCTCTGTGACATGGCCATGTACTGGATAGCTGTAGGGGATGGCGAGCATCTCAGAAAACTCAGATATCAGTGTGACCAGGAAAGTCTCAGAGGAGAAACCCTGCTTTCGGCCTTTTGCTTACCTATTGTTCTGTTGCCCTGAATGTCAGGAAGTTCTTTGCCTCAGGCCACCCCTTTGTGAAGCCTGAAGAAAACAGTTTTCAAATGGAAATGAATGGGCATACCTGTGGCACTTTCCTTAATTGCTTTGGAAAGGGATGTGTCTGAATCATGCCCTTGGCCCTGTGTGTAGCTGTGGCTTAGATTCTCAGCACCTGATGGATCTAAAGAAAGTTACCATGTGTGCATCCAAAAGAAAATTCGCCAAAAGAGCAATTATTGGGAGGAAGTCTCTCGACTTCCTCTGTAAGGTTCCTGACTTCCATCAAGTGAGAATGGGATCCTTTGGGTCAAAAGAGTTCTACAAAACCTGCAGAGGCTAGCCCATTGTGCTTGGGTTTTCTCATGACTAAAATTCACATAAAGAATCTAAACCCCACAGACAGTAGTCCTCAAATTGGAGCGGTATTAACGGCAGGCCTATTTGATCACTTTTGGTTCACCGGATGGGTGTCCAGGCCACCTTGACTTTAGGCAAATGAGGGGCAAAGGAGCTTATTTGGGACACTGTCTTGGTCTGCACCCCTCATGGAAACATCCAGCCAGATTATGATGAGTGTCTATATGAAAGAAGATGAGGGCCATATGGGAGGGTTCTTGTTTTAATTGTGGTAATTTGTGTGGTAGTTGGAAGAGATGACTGGGTCCACCAGGGCTTGAACTCTGGTGTGATTCCCCTTAGAGACTGAGTTCTGGAACTGACCTCAGAGAAGTATTGCCAAGAATAGTGTTGGGATTTTAGGAGACCACGCATGAGAATCGCTTTTGGAAACTGAGATCTAGGCCCAGGATGGCTTTCCACAGAGCTCAGGGATTCTGAGCCAGGATATCACATGTTTTAATTCTTAAAGACTTGGTAGCCATAATTGAGAGTCCAAACACACATGGACCTCACATTGTATACCTCAATGGGCCTGGATTCATGTGTCCTTTTGGCCACTCTTTGGGAAGGCTTGCCTGTGAGTGTTCTCCAGAGCTTTCATTGAAATGAGCTTCCTCACCATTAAATGGTTCCTGAATTAAATGAAACCCACAGTGCCTCCAACTTCATCCTTGAAAAATGACTAGATTAATACCATGAAATTTTTGAAATCCCCATGACCAGGTGGCACTGGATAACCTTTAGATATCCTGTTGCTGATCATGAGTATAACAAACAGTGCCTTGATTGACTGAGTTTCGTGAAAATGGTGTAGAACAGAGATGCCAGTAAGTTGGAGCCTGCTGGGTATTGGGCGTAGAGCAGTGGACTATAGGTGTGTAAATAAATATTTTTGGTAGGACCACCTGGATCTTCCATTGGCTTCCAAATCTTGCGACTGACATGGTGCAGGCAGCAGACCTTTATATGTAAAGGCATCTTGTTATATGTAGAGGTTTCAGGGCAATGTTCAGAATCAGGTTGCTATAGTCAAGGGGAAAGCTATGTGGGATAGAAGCCTGGTTCGTACATTCTCTTGCCGACCCTGACCAACCACACATGACAGAACTCCCTCCAGCATTGTGTCCCAGTTGAACATATTGTATTTCATGAAGCAAATACCAAATTCCCAGTGCAGCAGTAAGAAACACCCTGAAAAGTGGAGGATGACCAAATGGCTTCACAGACCACACGGGAAGACACTTAGCTCCCAGTAGCAACAGTTTACCTACAAAGGGAGTTTTCAGACCTGCTGCCTCATGTTCATTACAAAATAAAGAACCATGTCCTCCAGGTCACATAGATGCAGACCCAGATTGCAGAATCACATCAGTTGCAGAACCATTGATTTAAATATTGCCATACATATATTTCTTGTGCCTAACCTCAGAGGAAGTTTCTCAATAAGTCTTTAGGTCAGCACAGCTCCATGTTTCTGAAGTGTTTACCATCTCCCATACTTTTGTAAACTGTTTTACCACCTCCAGTGTTGTGAACTCCTGAGCATTTTTCATTCCACATATGTATTCACAGGTTTTCTAACTCCTCTCCTCTAATTGTGTCTTACTTTTAGCGATGGTTATGTCAAGGTATTGTTCTGGATAAGAGAGGGAAGTTTTTTGTGTATCACATGTTTGCAAACACATTAGATTCATTTTCCTATTTTCCATTTGAAATACTGAATCCCTGACACTAACCCATACCCTACTAGACTCTGACTACTAATCCTAATATCATGGAGAAAAAAAAACCTAACTGAATAGAAGTACAGTCCTTTTATAGGAAGCATGGTGTATATTTGTATTTGTCTTCCTCTTTATCAAGAGTATGTGTTTTAAATTTAGTAAACTTTTCATTTTAATATTTCTCCATGATTTTTTAAAGTTATCACATATGTAAATTCCTGTCTCCCTTTCTCTGTATCCTATTCAGCACATGTAATTTTTTTATGCATATACAATATCCTACCTGGTATCACACGTACATTCTTGTAAGATCACTGACTTTGGAATATAAAAATTGTGAGAAGAGATGACTCTCCCTAAATAATGATGGAACTGAAAATTCCACCTATGGGTGAGCTTCCTAGTGAAAAACACTATACATAAATCCATGTTCAGTAAAATGAATATTTTTGGATTTGTGAATGAATTATATTTCATGATGAATATCGATTGGCATATATATTGCTAAATATTAATGTGTGTGTGTGTGCATGTGTGTGTGTGTGTGTGCGTGTGTGTGTGTGTATATTCTACGGATTTTAAAAAAATATGAAAAATATGTGTCTTATTATACACTCCCTAAATTCATTCATATTCATTTATGTTCATTTAAATTCAAATTTTCACAAGATTATTCTCAGTAATATTCATAAACCTGAAATATATTTTGGTTTCCTACTACTGAAAACTTAGTTCAGTGGATGGTGCTTAAAAATCCTAATATTTCTACAGTAACTCACCCAGTTTAACATCAATGCAAGTAGATTGCTATGGGACATGATGTGTAATTTGAAGTTCATTTTTACTCAACACTGGTACATTACTATTTCTTCAGTTTATGGACATCATAGGATGTATTTTTTCATCCAGAACTTCACAAATTTTTTTGGCATTTGGTTCACTTTCAATTACTTACTACTTCAGAACACATGTATTCCTCCATGTTTCTTTACTGGTCTTTTCACTAGACTTCTTTCTAAACACATTATTTTCGATTCCATAATCATTTTTGAAGCAAAACTCACTCTTCACGACAAACCGTAACCCTAATAATACCATTGCATATATAACTCGTTGGAATGATGGTATATATATCAATATAAGATTTCCAATATATTTTCAGATGCAAACTCAATCCATTATTTAATGTTGGATCCAGTTACATACTTTATTCACAATATGGTCTATTCATGCATCATCTCAATAATCATCAACACAAGGTACTCCTATTTGTATCCCCAGTACTAATTTATAAGTTTCCAGAATATTACTCCCCTTTATGGTGGAAGAAATACTTATGTCACCTGATCTACATATACATTTTACCACAGTAGTATTCTGGACACAAAATGCAAAGGTCACACATATGATTGTACCAAAGCCTAAATGGAAAGTGACCATGGATTACTAAAAGCATCTATGTCCAGGGTGCCTACTGCTCTCAAATGTCAATCCTATTGGTTACTACATATTTGTTTCTTCCTAAGATTATATATTTAACCTCAAGCCTGTTGAAAATATCTAATCCTATCACTCACTTTATACTTTTCCTGATTTCCTAATGCCCCTATTGATATCTGCTTTCCTACATATTTTTCCCAGTTCATCATTGTGACAGTCTCTTCACATGTGCTGACATTTACATTCACCCTCTAACTGAAAACCAATTGCTAAAGAACTTTTGGTCCAACTCCGAGACTCACTCTTCTTCCTAAACCTACTGACTATCTTCCTAATCCTACAGACTATCCCTTTTTGACTGGATGTTCTCTTCTACTTTCAATCATCCGAGGTATAGGGTCCTATGCCATTGTATATCGATTTATCTGAGACCTCGGTGCAGAACATAATTCAATCTAAGTATACCAATCAAGGGCCCAATGCCTTTCTGGGCTTCAAATCTTTCCCAGATCTCTGATCTCATACATATATTTCACATTTATATTCTTATAAATATCACAGGTTCCCAATACCGTAATTCATCCAGCAGAATGACTCCTAACCCAAATCGAACATGCTAATAACACTAACCATACACTGTTCCCTCAATCTCACTTTACAGAAGAGCAGGGACAGAGTTGGTCTTAAAATCCAGGAAGGAAGGGTATCATCCACCAGCTGAGAACCTCAAAAGTCCCTGCAGAAATAATCCCTTGAGTAGGTGTAGGCAGGTATGAAGGATCTGAGAGAGCAAAAGTCATCTTCCATGGCAAACAACCTGGTCAGGTTGAAGGGATGTGTCTGAATTAGCCTCTCTCTTCCTAATGTAGAGAAGATGGACCAAACCATGCCTGTGTGGAGAGCTGTTCCCCGGTGCCTATGGTTGATATACCATTCTAACTTATGAATGAGTCACAGCAAGTAGAGGCAGACTCCATCTTTTGGGAACCTTGGAAGCAACTGTTAAAACAAAGTGGTTTCCAAGGCAGTGACTTCATTCAGTTCTTGAAGGAAGTGACCTCAAATTACATTATTAGTGATGAAAGTCTGTGATCTTGGGATCCAGGAAACCAGGCACACAGAGTCAAACCCACTCCATGTCCCAGTGGGCTCACTTGTTTGGATTTAACAAGACAGAGTCACTCTTTCTTGGTACCTACTGATGTGAGGACAGCCAAATGCCTGGAAACTATGAAGACTGGCCTTTCCAGAGAAAGCAGATAGTTTCTCACCACGGGCTCCTGACAACTTCACAGAGTTTGCTAAAGAGACCAGATCGGAGACAGGACACGCCATTTTTGGGGAACATAGTATGGCCCACAAGTCAGAGGACACTCCGGATAGACACAGACCTACTTGGGGGAAAGAGGTGCCTTTTTGGGTGTGAGTGTGAGTTTGTGGTTTTGTCTCATGTTCTGAGAATAGTTAGGAAAGCTGGTTTGTTTGTTTTGGAGTGGACTGTTTCTAGTAAGTCCTTTGACAACGTGAGTGTTTCTGTGTCTATATATCATACTGTGTCCGTGATTGTAGACAGTAGAAATGAGAATGCATCAATGGATGTGTCCTGTCTACGAGAAAGCTTCAAAGCATTCATCCTGTGCAATTTATGAATGGACTGCAGGTTGCCGTATGGATGGGCAACTCCTGCTATCTTTCTAAATTCCTGTTTTCTTCCTGAATTCTGGACACTCTCCAGAATACGCTCATGATTTTGTGTCCAAGATATGTACCACCTCAATCTCTGTGACATGGCCATGTACTGGATAGCTGATGGGAATGGTGAGTATCTCAGAAAACTCAGATATCACTATGCCCAAGAAAGTCTCAGTGGAGAAACCCTGCTTTGGGCCTTTTGCTTACCTATTCTGTTGCCCTGAATGTCAGGAAGGTCTTTGCCTCAGGCCACACTTTGTGAAGCCTGAAGAAAATAGTTTTCAAATGGAATTGAATGGTCATTACCTGTGCCTCTTCGGTTAATTGCTTTGGAAATGGATGTGTCTGAATCAGCCTCTTGGCCCTATGTGAGGCTGTGGCTTAGATTCACAGCACATGATGGGTCTAAAGAAAAATCCCATGTGTGCATCCAAAACCAAAATGGACAAAAGAACTGTCATGGTGGATAGAGTCTCTCGCCTTCCTCTGTAAGGTTCCTGACCTCCATTAAGTGAGAATAGGGATCATTTGGGTCAAGTGAATTCTTTAAAGTTCTGCAGAGGCTATCCCATAGGTTCGTGGGTTTTCTCATGACTCCAATTCACATCTATGTTTACAGAAGAGCAGGGACAGTGTTGGTCTTACAATACAGGAATGCAGTGGATCTTCCATCTGTTGAGAACCTCAAAGCTCCATGCAGAAATGATCTCTGGAGAAGATGTAGGCAGCTATGTAAGACCTGAGAGAGCAAAAATCATCTTCCATGGCAAACAACCTGGTCAGGATTAAGGGTTGAGTCAGAATGAGCCTATCTCTCCTTAATGTAGAGAAGATGGACCAAACCCGGCCTGTGTGGAGAGCTGTTCCCTTTTGCCTACGGGTGATATACCATTCTAACTTGTGAAAGTGTCACAGGAAGTAGGGGCAGCCCTCATCTCATGGGACCGTTGGAAGCAATTGTTATGACAAAGTGGTTGCCAAGGCAGTGATCTCATTCAGTTCCTGAAGGACGTGATCTCATCTCACTTCCATGGTGATGGAACTCTCTGAACTTGGGATACAGAAAGCCAGGCACCCAGAGCCAGTCTCAGTTCTAGTCCCAGTGGTCTCACTTTTTTGGATTTACAAAGGACAGAGTCAGTCTTTCTTGATACCTACTGATGTGAGGATGGCCAAATGCCAGGAAAGCTCGGAAGAGGGGCTCTTCCTGAGAAAGCAGATAGTGGCTCACTCCTGGCTTCTAACAACTTCACATTGTTGGCCAAGAAGACCAGATCTGAGACAGGTCAGGCCATTTCGGAGCATCATAGTATGGCCCATCAGTCAGAGCACACTCCGGAGAGTCACAGACCTATTTGGGGGAAGGAGGTGCCATTGCGGGTGTGGGTTTGTGGTTTTGTCTCATGTTCTGAGAATAGTTAGAAAAGGCGGTTTGTTTGGTTTGGAGTGAACTGTTTCTAGTAAGTCGTTTGACAATGCAAGTGTTTCTATGTCTGTGTATCCCACTGTGTCCGTACTTGTAGACATTAGAAAAGAGAATGCATCAATGGATGTGTCCTGTCTCATAGAAAGCTTTCCAGCATTCATCCAGCACAATTTATGAATTGAATGCGGCTTGCCTTATTGATGGGCGATACCTGCTACCTTCCTAAGTTGCTGTTTTCTTCCTGAATTATGGCCAATCTCCAGAATAGGCTCATGGTTTTGTGTCCAAGATATGTACTACCTCCAAGCTCTGTGACATGGCCATGTACTGGATAGCTGAATGGAATGGCGAGCATCTCAGAAAACTCAGATATCAGTGTGACCAGTAAAGTCTCAGTGGAGAATCCCTGCTTTGGGACATTTGCTTACCTATTGTTCTGTTGCCCTGAGAGTCAGGAAGGTCTTTGTCTCAGGCCAACCCTTTGTGAATCCTGAAGGAAAGATTTTTCAAATGGAAATGAATATGCTTTACCTTTGGCTCTTTCCTTAATTGATTTGGAAAGAGATGTGTGTGAATCAGCCTCTTGGCCCAGTGTGATTCTTTGACTTAGATTCTCAGTACCTGATGGATCTAAAGAAAGATCCCATGGGTGCATAAAATCCAAAATGGCATAAAGAGCAGTCATTGTTGATGAAGTATTTTGCCTTCCTCTGTAAGGTTCCTGAATTCCATCAAGTGAGAATAGGGATCTTTTGGGTCAAATGAGTTCTTCAAATCTATTCAGAGGCTATCCAATAGGTGCTTGAGTTTTCTCATCTTTCCAATTCACATAAAGAATCTGTACCCGACACTCAGTAGGACTCAAATTGGAGAAGCAGAGCAGTATTAAGGGCAGGCCTATTTGATCACTCCTGGTACACAGGAAGGGTGTACAGGCCACTGGGAATTTAGGCAAATGAGGGGCAACAGAGCTTATTTTGGACACTGTCTTGGGCTACGCTAATGCTATCAAATGTCAATCCTATTGTTGACTTCATATTTGTTTTATCCTAAGCTCATATATTCATCCTCAACCCTGTTGAAAATATCTAATCCCATCATTCACTTTATTCTTTTTTTGATTTCCTAATGTCTCTATTGATATCTGCTTTCCTACATATTTTGCCCTGTGCATCATTGTGACTGACTCTTCACTTGTGTTGACGTTTACATTGACTCTCTAACCAAAACCCTATTGCTAAAGAACTTTTGTTCCAAATCCTATACTCACTTTTCTTCCTAAACTTACCGAATATCTTTCTAATCCAACTGACTATAACTTTTTGAATGGATGTTCTCTTCTACATTCAATGATCCAAGTACAGTTCAGGTTTCTATTCAACCGGGTGAGGGAGTAGATTCTGCAGTTTGGCAATTGGGGACAGCACATTCTGGCAACAAGATTAGCAAAGAGTTCTCAAGATTTCAACAGTGTTTCGTTACGTGTACAGAAAAACAGGAAGTGACAAGTACATATTTTATTAACCTTTCATTCCCCACTTCTTTTTCTGGCTACTTTTAATCATAAAAGTGATCTTTGTGGGGTGTCACATTCTATGTCTGCTAGTGGGGTATTACCATAATTTTAATTTGTCCAATTTGAGCTTGGAGAAAAGAAATTACATGGTTGAGGAAACAGGGTTTTATAGTTAGTAATAATATGAGGATTATTATTGGACCGGCCAGGGTTGATAAAAACGTAATTAACCAGGGGGACTGTGTAAAAAAAGACTCAAACTACCCTTTCTGTGCCTCTCTCTCTCTCTCGTTGTTGCTCTTCAAGGCATCTTTTTAATTTACTCATAGATTTTTTTACAACTCCAGTATTGTCGACATAAAAACAACATTCTTCCCTCAATGAAGCACAAAGGCCCCCCTCTGTCATGAAAAGGAGGTCCAACCCTCGACTGTTCTGTAAAACAACTTCAGAGAGAGAGGTTAAAGATTCCTGCAAAGCTGTGATGGAGGTTTCTAAAATCTTTAAGTTTTGATCTATTGCTGCTTCTAATTGGGTCACTTGTTGTGTCCCATGGACCAGAGCAGTGGTTCTTGTGCCCAACCCTGCAGCAACTCCTATTCGTAATAGAATGGCTAAGGTGAGGGACATATGTTCCCAGCGGAACCGGGTTGTATGTCCCCCTCTTTGATCTTCAGATGAACCTGCGTCATGATAGAGCACTCTGGGAAACATCTGCACCATTTCACAATTAATCACATCTGTTGACCATTTCATGAAAACATAAACAATGTTTAAGTATATAGAATTATACTGTTGTAGGGACGGACAAGGCAAGGCACCTAAGATAGCACCAAAGACACGGAAACAGTCTTTTTTGGTTTCAACCAGATTCAGAGGGCATTGCTTCTGTTGTAATCAATTAATCCCCTGAAACCCAAGTTACGTAGTTTCAGAATTTTGTACCCAACACGTAAGGGAAGGGGCTCAGAAGTTCACAGTCTGCAGAAGTTCACAAAAAGCAGTTTTTGTTTCTGGTTTTTCCTCAGTTTGGGCAAGTTAGCTTTTCAAGGACACCTGGGTGTGGGTGTCTTCCCTTTCTATTTTTACCCCTTCCAGCTGTTTCCATACAGCCCAGTTTGTAACTTCTTTATCTTAGAAATGTAGCCATCTCTGTGAAGCCCCAGCTCAAGGCCAGAGGCCTTTTTTTCAAATATTTTGTGAAAAACTAGTAAGGGTGTGTCTAGATCAGGAGTGCTGAATTTTTTAGCCAGTTGCCAAGGAGACCAGGGCAACACAAAAATAGGAAGTTTATCTACAGTGAACTCTTTTATCGGGATTCTTTTGCTGAAAGTCCTAAATCAGCCATGGTGAAGACTTCTGGAGAAGGTCAGTTAAGACTTTTCTGTGGGCCTGGTACAGAGGGGGACAATTTGGAAGGCAGGGATAAGAGCAGCTCTGTGGATCTGAGAATGAGGAAGGAGAGATGTAAAAGAATATTGGGAGAGGGCTTTGGGATCTTAATAGCAACAAAAACTTGAGCAGTAGAACAGATAGAACAGAGGGGGAGACGGGAGTGAGATTCCAAAAAGCCTGTGAGGGACTTTAAATTCTTAGTAACCTGTTTTTAGTGATGACAAAGCAACATTAAAGGCCATTTTCATTACATCTTGTATTAGGGTCTGAGGATTCTTCTCAGCGGGTTTGAGCTTTGCATTAGGTGGTAAGAGGACTGGGTGGGACCCGGTGCGGGCACTGACAGGAGAGGAGAGGAGTGAGTGAATGGAGTGGTACCTCAGTACCTGCAACCTCAGCAAGGGAGCAATGGTCTGAGAACCAGTCGAGATTTGGGTTTTTGATCTAGATATTGGAGGGGAGAAATCAAGTTGCTGAGGTGGGAGTGACAGCAGAGAGTCTGGAGCACAAGGCTGAGGGTGAGCATCTATTGGAGAAGCATAGTTCAGGATGTGAGCAAAGGAGAGAGAAGGCCTCCACATAGCGGAATCTCCATTCACCCTTTTGAGCACTTGCAGAAGTTAAAAAGGTCACACAGAATTTGAGGATCTAGAGACCCCTCTGGGGGCCATCGGTTTTGGTTATCTAATTCGTAATATGGCCAATGCTGTGTACAGAATTTGATGAGGAGTTTGGGTTCCATCTGACAGTCCCTGTATGCTCACATCCCCATGACTTACAATAGAAGTCTGCTCTCCCCCCCCCACAGCCGTGACTGTTTGTGGCTTTGATAGTCTGCCGGGCAAACATAGTAATCTAGGCTAGCCAACCTGCATCTGGCTCACGTGTCCCTACATCTATAATGTTTGTTTCCATTATCTATGGTACGGAAGGGATTTAATGGAATTTTAGTGGGATCCTGTTAATCAGGGATATCCCAATAGGAAAGACCTATAGCCAGCTAACAAATGACTGGGTGGAGAGATGGCCACCAGGTTCGTAAGGGGGCTGTATTCGAGATAGGCCATACTTCGTGTCCAGTAGGATTTGTGATCAGCCATCGCAGCTTAAGGGGCTGATGAGGGTTAAGACTACTGGTCGTCAAGGGGAGAATAAATATCTTCCAGGATCTTCTTTACAACCATTTGCGATGTTTCTTTTTTCTTCTTTTTTATTTCTTTTTTTGTGTGTGTGTGGGGAAGGCTTCAATACATCCTGAAAATGTATGTTCAAAGACTAGGAGTTATTTAAGTCCATACCTTACTGGCTTAATTTCAGTAAAGTCCACTTCCCAGAATTGTCCTCGTCTGGTTCCTCATAGGTGCTTTCCTGCAGGAAGCTTGGAAGTGTAAGCTTTAACCAATTAATGGACCTGACAGGCTTTTGTTACCCATTCAGTTATTTCCTTTTGCTGTGAGTAGGTTAGTGGAAAACTGTGTTCTTGATCCTTCACGAATGAATGCAGTTTCTTTGAACAAAGGTGAGTGAGTTGATGAACATTTGCTACTGACATAGTTAGAGCCATGATTATAGGAGTAGTTACTGAAGAATTAAAAAATTCCACTTGAGGGCCTTCAGGGTTAAAAGTTATTTTGGCCCAGAGCTTGGTGAGCAGAACTCTGCCCATCAATGGGGCCAGGCATCCTGGGATTACTAGGAAGGAGTGATGGATTTTTCCTTTTCCCTGGTCCATGGTCCTCGTAGTTGTCAAAGCCCGATATTTACTTCTGTTAGACTCTTGAATTAGAGACCTTTTATTCGGTAGAGGGCCCAATGGGCCTTACGGGCTGAGTATATTCACCCTGCATCTACTTCAAAGTTTATTGTGTTCCCCTCCACTTCAAAAGTTACCTTGAGGTCAGGGAGAGGATCTGAGCCCGGACTTTCTTAGTATTCCTCCAGAGTCAGAATATCTGGCTGGCATGGCTGTCTCTTTCTAGGGCACTCTTTGGCCCAGTGTCCTTTTTCTTTAGAGTAGGCACATTGATCTGAGGCCAGGGGTGGCCTCTAGTGTGTGCCCAGGTATCCCTTCCTTTCTCTCTGTTTCTTAATTTCTGGCCTATTTGTTGTTGTGACCAGGACCTTAGTCAATGCCTTAGTCTGTCTTTTGTTTCTTTTATCCTCACTCAGCTCCCTTCTCTTTCTCAGTTTCTCTCTTAAAGTATACCTTCTCGGGTTCTCTGACTAAATCCCTCAAAGTCATATCTTGTAATCCATCTAAGCATTGTAACTTTCTTTTAATATCCAGGGCAGCTTTCCCAATAAAGGCCATTGTGACAGATGCCTTTTGATCCTCTGCCTGAGGATCGAAAGGAGTATGTCTCTTATATGCCTACATAATTATCTCTAAGAACATAGAGGGAGATTCATCAGGCCCTTAAATAATCTCTCTTACCTTGGCCAAATTAGTTGGTCACCTAGCGGCCACTAAGATACCCACTATTAGAGCCCGGTGATAAGTGGACTGATGCTCCCTACCTTCAAAGGTGTTGGGGTCCCAGTTGGGTCGTTTCAAGAGAAAACCGGCTTTGAATATATTGGGAAGTTTTGTCGGTCACGCATTTGGTCCGAGGATACTTTTTTCTAGCATCCAGGAGGATTCTCTTTTGTTCCTCTGTCATGAAGAGAGTCCCTAGGAGTTGTTGGCAGTCATCTCAAGAAGGTTGGTGTGAAAACATCAATGACTTCACCAGACCTGAGAGCCAGGTTGGGTCCTCGGTAAAAGGGGGATTGTTATTTTTCCATTTATATAGGTCTGAAGAGGAGAAGGCCAATACTGGTAGGCTTGCATTTTTTCCCTATGGCCATCGTCAATCATTGGTCTTAGGGATGGAGGGAAGCAACACGGGAGTTCCAGGGTTTTCAATCATTTGCCACCGGCGAGTTCCTTTAGCAACTCCAGCTTCCTCCAGGGGAGGAGGGGCTGTGTGTGACGCAGGGGAGTTATCTGGAGGGCCCTGGGCTGGCTTAGCGTCCTCCAATTGCGGAGAGGCTGAGTCAGCAGCTGGAGAATCACTTAGAGGGTGTTGGGGGTTGTGGGACAAGGGTAGAAGATAAGGAGGGGGACGAGAGTCCAGTAGAGTCAAATCTTGTGACTCAGGGAGAACAGAGGGTGGAGGAGGAGGAGGAGCAGAGGGGTTGAGAGATCGTGGGGGAAGGAGTAGGAACGGGGACACAGCAAGGAAAGGCTTCACCCACGGAGGAGGAGATTTGCAGAGGTCCTGCCAAGTTAAGGTATATTCCTGTTTATCAGTATGGCTATGTGGCCCTGGCTGTAAGACAATATCTCTGTCTTTTTAAATTAGTGGGAAGTAGAAAGATCCTTCTAGGGGCCATCCGAATCCAAAGGTGGGCCATTCTGTGGCACACAGAGTCTGCCAGGTCCAGCGTTTTACTAAAAAAGAAACATTCTGAGCCCTTAAGCGGACTTTGGTCCATAGATCAAGGGTCAGGGACAGAGGCATTGAAGTGATCTGTCCCATAATGAAAGATACACAAACAGTAAAAGCAACGACACAGGACACAGACAAGAGAAAACAATAAAGACAGGCAATGGACGTCCAACACTGAGACCAAGACTGAGCAGGTGGCAAAACCCGATGGGCTGGCAATACCGAATCTGAAACAAAGTATCACTGAGTCGAGGAGACTATTATTCCTTGATTCCCGAGTCCTCTGTGGCGTCCCCCAGGGACTTGGCTTGTGGCTCTGTGACACGTCTGCCAGCCACCATCAAAGAGAGCTCACACACTTCATCGACAGCCATTTTGCCAAGCCCTAACCTGAAACCTGAAACCAGAAAGAGGTGCCTTACTTACCCTGAGAGTAGCCCATTGGGGTCTCTCGTTCACCACTGCTGGATTTCGGTGGAACCTCCATATATAAATATCGGAAGAGCATTGGGGGAAGAGACCACCAAGAGACTCTCTCATGCAAAAACAAAGGGTTTATTGGGGGTCCAGCATGCTGGGGCTCAGAGCTCATTTGAATAGAGCAGAGAACCCTGAGAACAGCTTAAGCAGAGCTTATATACTTTCCTTGAAGAGGGCAGGGAGGAAAGTTTATTGATGGGCCTGGGCGGGTGAGCAGTTTGCGTGCAACTGGGTGAGGGAGTACATTCTGAAGTTTGGCAGTTGGGGACAGCACATTCTGGGAAAAAGATTAGAAATCACTTCTCAAGATTTCAACAGTGTTTTATTAAGCATACAGTAAAACAGGAAGTGACAAGAATCTATTTTATTAACATTTCACTACCGACTATACTTTGCCAGATTTCCTAAAGTCTCTATTGATATCTGCATTCCTACATATTTTCCCCAGTTCATCATTGTGATTAATTCTTCACATGTGCTGACATTTACATTCACTCAATACCCGAAACCCTATAGCTAAAGAACTTTTGGTCCAAATCCTATACTCACTCTCCTTTATAAACATACCGACTATCTTCCTAATACTACTGACTATCCATTTTGACTGGAAGTTCTCTTTGAAAATCAATCATCCAAGTTACAAGGTCCTATGCTTAATACCCAATCAAAAGCCCAATGCCCTTCTGGGCTTCAAATCTTACCTAGATTTTTGTTTTCAGATTCATATATTTTACCTATATATTCTTGAAAATATCGCAGGTTCCCAATACCATTATTCATCCAGCAGAATGATTTCTATTCCAAATCAAACCTGTTATTAACCCTAACCATACACTGTTCCCTCAATCTAACTTTAGAGAAGAGCAAGGACAGAGTTGGTCTTAAAATACAGGAATTTAGGGGATCTTCCAAATGCTGAGAAACTCAAAGGTCTATGTGCAAATGATCCCTAGAGAAGTTGTAGACACCTATGAAGGAACTGAGAGAGCAAAAGTCATCTTTCATTGCAAACAACCTGGTCAGCATGAAGGGATGTGTCTGAATCAGCCTCTCTCTTCTTTATGTAGAGAAGAAGGACCAAACGAGGCCTCTGTGGAGAGCTGTTCCTGGTTACCAATGTTTGATATACCATTCTAACTTGTGAAAGTGTCAAAGGAATTAGGGACAGCCTCCATTTCATGGGACCTTTGGAAGCAAATGTTAGGACAACGTGCTTGCCAAGGCATTGACCTCATTCAGTTCCTGAAGGAAGTGACCTCACCTCACATTCTTGGTGATGGAACTCTCTGAACTTGGGATACAGGCATCCAGGCACACAAATCTAGTCCCAGGCCCAGTCCCAGTGGTCTCACTTCTTTTGATTTACCAAAGACAGAGTCAGTCTTTCTTGGTATCTACTGATGTGAGGATGGCCAAATGCCAGGAAAGCTCTGAAGAGTGGCCTTTCCTGAGTAAGCAGGAAGTGGCTCACCGTTGTCTCCTGACAACTTCACAGAGTTGGCCAAGGAAACCAGATCTGAGACAGAACAGGCCATTTGATGGGAACATAGTACGGCCCACCAGTCAGAGGTCACACCCGATAGTCAGAGACCTACTTTGGGAAAGGAGGTGAATTTGTGGGTGTGAGTGTGTGTTTGTGATTTTGTCTCATGTTCTGAGAATAGGTAGGAAAGGCAGTTTGTTTGGTTTGGAGTGGACGATTTCTAACAAGTGATTTGACAAGGCGAGTGTTTTTATGTCTGTGTATCCCACTGTGTCCATGGTTGTAGACATTAGAAAAGAGAATGCATCAAAGGATGTGTCCAGGCTAGTAGAAAGCTTACCAGAATTCTTTCTGCCCAATGTATGAAAGGAATGCGGCTTGCCTTATGGATGGGTAACACCTGCTATCTTCCTAAGTTCCTGTTTTCTTCCTGAATTCTGGCCACTCTCCAGAATAGGCTCATGATTTTGTGACCAAGTTATGTACCACCTCCAAGCTCTGTGACATGGCCATGTACTGGATAGCTGAAGGGAATGGCGAGCGTCTCAGAAAATTCAGATATCAGTGTGACCAGGAAAGTCTCAGTGGAGAAACACTGCTTTGGGCCGTTTGCTAACCTAATGTTCTGTTGCCCTGAATGTCAGGAAGGTCTTTGCCTCATGCCACCCCTTTGTGAAGCCTGAAGAAAACAGTTTTCAAATGGAAATGAATATGGATCACCTGTGGCTCTTTGCTTAATTGCTTTGAAAAGGGATGTGTCTGAATCAGCCTCTTGGCCCTGTGTGAGGTTGTGGCTTAGATACTCAGCACGTGGTGGATGTAAAGAGAGATCCCATGTGTGCATCCAAAACCAAAATGGCCAAAAAGCAGTCCTTGTGGATGAAGTCTGTCCCCTTCCTCTTTAAAGTTCTTGAACTCCATCAAGTGAGAATAGGGATCCTTTGGGTCAAATGGGTTCTTCAAAGACCTGCAGAGGAGCTTGTGTTTTCTCATGACTGCAAATCACATAAAAATATATACCTGACACTCAGTTTTCCACAAATTGGAGAAGCATAGAAGTATTAACGTCTAGCATATTTGATCACTCCTGTTTCACATGAAGGGTGTCCAGACCACCCTGAATTTACGCCAATGAGGGGCAAGGGAGTTATTTTGGACACTCTCTTGGACTCCGCCACTCATGGAAACCTTCAGCCAGAGGTTGTGATTAGAGTCTATATGGAAGAAGATGAGGGCCATATGGGAGGGTTTTGGTTTTAATTTTGGTCATTTGTGTCCGGTTGGAAGACATGACTGGGACCACCTGGGCTTGAACTCTGGTGTGATTCCCCTTAGAGACTGAATTCAGAGAAGTATTGCCATGAATTTTGTTGGGATTTTAGGAGTCCACCCATGAGAATCACCCTTGGAAACTGAGATCTAGGCCCAGGGTGGCTTTCCACAGAGCCCTGGGTATCTCAGCCAGAAGATCACATGATTTAATTCTGAAAGACTTGTCAGCCATTGTTGAGAGTCACAACACCCATGGACGTCACATTGTAGACCTCAATAGGCCTGGCTTCATGTGACATTTTGGCCACTCTTTGGGAAGCCTTGCCTGTGAGAGTTCTACAGAGCATTCATTGAAATGAGCTTCCTCACCATTTAAAGGTTCCTGAATGAATTGAAACCCACAGTGCCTGCAACGTCATCCTTGAAAAATGCCTAGATAAATACCATGAAATTTTTGAAATTCCCATGACCAGGTGGCACTGGAGAAACTTTGGATGTCCTGTTGCTGATCGTAAATATGCAAGACAGTGCCTTGATTGAGTGGGTTTCATGAAAATGGTGTAGAACAGAGATGCCAATATGTTGGAACCTGCTGAGTAGTGGGCCTAGAGCAGTGGTAGGCAGGTGTGTGATAAAAAATTTGTGGTGGGGCCATGTGGATCTGCCATTGGATCCCAAATGGCTTGTGACTTACATGGTGAAGCCAGCAAACCCTTCCATGTAAAGGCTTCTGGTTATATGGAGATGTTTCCGGGCAATGTTTAGAATCAGGTTACAGGACATGGGGCCAAGCTATGTGGGATAGAAACCAGGTTGGTGCATTCTCCTGCAGACCCTGACCAACCACACATGAAAGAATTGCCTCCAGAACTGTGTCCCAGTTGAACTTCTTTTATTTCATGAAGCAAATGCCAAAGTCCCAGTGCAGCAGCAAGAAACACCACGAAAAGTGGAGGATGACCAAATCGCTTCCCAGTCCACATGGGAATACCCTTAGCCCCCAGTGGCCACAGTTTACTTACAAAGAGAATTCAGCACTGCTGCCTCATGTTCATTGGAAAATAAGAAACCATATCCTCCAGGTCACATAGATGCAGACACAGCTTTGATAGTCTCACTAAAAAGAAGCTAAAGCTCCTGACAACAACATATATTTCAAGTGCCCAAACTCAGAGGCAGTTTCTCAAGAAGTATTTAGGCCAGCAGAGCTCCATGTTTATGGAGTGTTTACCCTGTCCCATACTAGGGAAACTCCTCTACCACTTCCAAGGTTGTAAACTCCTGAGCATATTATTCACAGATTTTATTACTCTTCTCCTCTAATTGTGTCTTACTTTGGGCGAAAAAAATATCAAGGAATTGTTCTGGATGAGAGTGGGAAGATTTTGTTTAGCACATATTTGCATACACATTGGATTCATTTTTCTATTTTACATTTGAAATACTGAATCCCTGACACTAACACATGCTCTGCTAGATTCTGAATACTAATCCTAATATGATGGAGAAAAATAACGGAAACAGAATAGAAATACAAGCAGTTCAGAGAAGGCATGTTGTATACTTGGACTTGCCTTTTGCATTATATAGGGTAGGAGTTATAAATCTAGTCAAATTTTCGTTGAAATAGTTTTCCATGTGCTTTTAAAGTTAACAAATATGTGAATTCCTGTCTCCCTTTCTCTGTATTCTATTCAGCACATGTATTTTTATATGCACATATAGAATCCTACCTGGTATCACACGTACATTCTTGTGAGTTACATGACTTGGTAGATACAAAGTGTGAGAAGAGATCACTCCTCTTAAACGCTGTTTGACCTGAAAATTCAACCTATGGGTGAGCTTCCTAGTTGAAAAAAGTTATACATAAATCCATATCCAGTAAAATGAATATTTTTGGATCTGTGGATGATACATATTTCACGGTGTAATTCGATTGGCATATATATTGCTAATTTTTAAAATCTGTGTGTGGATATATATATATATATATATATATATATATATATATATATTCTCTCCAGATATTTCAAAATATTTAATATATGTGTCTTATTATACACTCCCTAAATTCATTCATGATTATGTATATGGATTTATAATCAACTTTTCACAAGATTATTCTCAGAAATATTCATTCACCTGATATACATATTTTTTTCCTAGTATTGAAAACTAACTTCAGTGAATGGTGCATATAAATCCTAATATTTCTACAGTAACTGATCCATTTTCACATCAATGCAAGTAGAGTCCTATGGGACATGATAAGTATTTTGAAGTTCATTTTTATTCAAAACTAGTACATTACTATTTCTTCAGTTTATGCACATTATTGGATATATATTTCATCCACAAGTTCACAAATTCATAGGCATTTATTTCACTTTCAATCACTTTCTGCTTCAGAAAACACGTGTTCCGCCATGTTTCAAACTGGTCTTTTCATGAGACTTCTTTCCAAACACATTATTTTTGATTTCCATAATCACTTTTGAAGCAAAACTCACACACTCTTCATGATAAACCATAACCCTAGGATTACAATTAGACGTATAACTAGTTGTTATGAATGATTATATATCAATATATGATTTCTTATGTATTTTCAGATATCAATTCAATACATTATTTAAAGTGGAACCAGTTATATTATTTATTAACTGTATGGTCTATTCATGCATTATCTCTATATTCATAGTCACAGGGTACACCTATTTTTACCCTCAATACTAATTTATACGTTTTCAAAATATTCCTCAAAAAATGGTGGAAGAAATACTCATGTCACCTGATCTATATATACATTTTATCACAGTAATATTCTGGACAAAAAAATCAAAGGTCACCCTTAAGGTTGTACCAAAGCCTAAATGGAAAGTGAGCATGGATTACTAAAACCTTCCATGTCCAGGTGGCCTAATGCTCTCAAATGTCAATCTTATTGGTGACTACATTTTTGTTTCTTCCTAAGATTATATATTCAACCTCAAGCCTGTTGAAAATGTCTAATCCTATCACTCACTTTATACTTTGCCTGATTTAGTAATGTCTCTATTTATATCTATTTTCCTACATATTTTCCCCTGTTCATCATTGTGACTGACTCTTCACTTGTGCTGACATTTACATTCACTGTCTACCTGAAACCCTATTGCTTAAGAACTTTTGGTCTAAATCCTATTCTCACTCTTCTTTGTAAACCTACTGACTATCTTTCTAATCCTACCGACAATCCCTTTTTGAGTGGGTGTTCTATTCGACATTCAATCATCCAAGGTACAAGCTCCTATGCCATTGTATATAGATTTATCTGAGACATTTTTGCAGAAAATAATTCAAAGCTAAGTGTACCAATTAAGGGCCCAATGCCCTTCTGGACTTCATATCTTCCCTAGATTTCTGTTTTTATACTTATATTTCACCTATATATTCTTGTAAATATCATAGTTTCCCAATACCATTATTCGTCATGCAGAAGGATTCCTAACCCCAAATTGAACATGTTACTAACCCAAACCATACACTGTTCTCTCAATCGAACTTTACAGAACAGCAGGGACAGGGTTGCTCTTAAAATACAGGAATGTAGGGCATGTTCCAGCTGTTGAGAACATCAAAGGTCCATGCAGAAATGATCCCTTGAGAAGATGTAGGCAGCTACGAAAGACCTGAGAGAGAAAAGTCATCTTCTATGGCAAACAACCTTGTCAGCATGAAGGGATGTGTATGAATCAGCCTCTCTCTTCTTAATGTAGAGAAGATGGACCAAACCAGTCCTAGGTGGAGAGCTGTTCCCTGGTGCCCATGGTTTATATACCATTCTAACTTGTGAAAGTGTCACAGGAAGTAGGGGCAGCCTCCATCTCATGGGACTCTTGAAAGCAACTGTTAGGACAAAGTGGTTGTCAAGGCAATGACCTCATTCAGTTCCTGAAGAAGTGATCTACCTCACTTCCTTGGTGATGGAACTCTCTTAACTTGGGATCCAGGAAGCCAGGCACCCGGAGCCAGTCCAGTCCCAGACCCAGTAGGCTCACTTGTTTGAATTTACCAAGGAGAGTGTCAGTCTTTCTTGGTACCAACATATGTGAGGATGGCCAAATACCAGGAGAGCTCTGAATAGGGGCCTTTCCTGAGAAAGTAGGTAGTGGTTCACCGCAGGCTCCTGACAACTTCACAGAGTTGGCCAAGGAGACCAGATCTGAGATAGGACAGGCCATTTTGGGGGAACATAGTATGGCCCACCACTCAGAGGAAACTCCGGATAGTCACAGAGTTACATGGGGGAAGGAGGTGTCTTTGTGGGGTGGGTGTGATTTTGTGGTTTTGTCTCATGATCTGAGAATAGGTAGGAAAGACGGTTTGTTTGATTTGGAGTGGTCTTCTTCTAGTAAGTCGTTGGCCAAGGCAAGTGTTTCTATTTCTGTGTATCCCACTGTGTCCGTGGTTGTAGACATTAGAAAATAGAATGCAACAATTCATATGTCCTGTATAGTAGAAAGATTCCCGGCATTCATCCTGCCCAATTTATGAATGGACTGCAGCTTGCCTTATCCATGGGCAACACCTGCTACCTTCCTAAGTTCCTGTTTCTTCCAGAATTCTCACCACTCTCCAGAATAGTCTCATGGTTTTGTGTCCAAAATATGTACCACCTCCAAGCTCTGTGACATTGCCATGTCCTGGATAGCTGAAGGGAACGGCGAGCATCTCAGAAAACTCAGATATCAGTGTGACCAAGAAAGTCTCAGTGGAGAAACCATGCTTTCGGCCTTTTGCTTATCAATTGTTCTGTTTCCCTGAATGTCAGGAAGGTCTTTGCCTCAGGCCACCCCTTTGTGAAGCCTGAAGAAAACAGTTTTCAAATGGAAATGAATAGGCATCACCTGTGGCTCTTTGCTTAATTGCTTTGGAAAGGGATGTGTCTGAATCAGCCTCTTGGCCCTGTGTGAGGTTATGGCTTAGATTCTCAGCACCTGATGGATGTAAAGAGAGATCCCATGTGTGCATCCAAAACCAAAATGGCCAAAAGAGCAATTATTGTGAATGAAGTCTCTCGCATTCATTTGTAAGGTTCCTGACCACCATCAAGTGAGAATACGGATCCTTTGGTTCAAATGAGTTATGCACAGCCCTGCAGAGGCTAACCCATAGGTTTTTGGGTTTTCTCATGGCTCCAAATCATATAAAGAATCTATACCTGACAGTCAGTAGGCCTCAAATTGGAGATGCAGAGCAGTATTAACAGCTGGCCTATCTGATCACTCCTGGTTCACCGGATGGGTCTCCAGGCCACCTTGACTTTAGGCAAATGAGGGGCAAGGGAGCTTATTTTTGACACTGTCTTGGGCTGCACCCCTCATGAAAAACTCCAGCCAGAGGTTATGATAAGTGTCTATATGGAAGAAGATGAGGGCCATGTGGGAGTGTTTGGTTTTAATTGTGGTCATTTGTTTGGCGGTTGGAAGAGATAACTGGATCCACCTGGGCTTGAATTCTGGCATGATTCCTCTTAGAGACTGAGTTCTGGAATTTACCTCAAAGAAGTATTGCCATGAAATGTGTTGGGATTTTAGGAGGCCACGCATGAGATGCGCCCTTGAAAACTGAGATCCAGGGCCAGGGTGTCTTTCCACAGTGCAGTGAGAATCTCAGCCAGGATATCACATGATTTTATTTTGAAAGACTTGGCAGCCATAATTGAGAGTCTAAACACAAATGGAACTCATATTGTAGACCTCAATGATCCTGGCTTCATGTGACCTTTTGGCCACTTTTTGGGAAGCCTTGCCTGTGAGATTTCTCCAGAGATTTCATTTAAATGAGCTTCCTCACCACATAATGGTTCCTGCATTAATTGAAATGCACAGTGACTCCAACTTCATCCTTCAAAAATGGTTAAATAAATACTATCAAATTTCTGAAATTCCCATTACCAGGTGGCACTGGAGAACCTTTGGATATCCTGTTGCTGAACATGAGTGAAATAATTCCCCACGCAATGACACTTCACCGGGAGAATTCCAAATTTATTGCTAAAAGCTGTGTGCTTATATAGAACTAAGGGGGAGATGGTATGGCTTAGATAAATGGCAGCAACCCATTTATTGACAAGTTCTTTCAAATATCAGCTCCAGAGCCCAGGAATTAGTTCTCATTGGGGCTAAGGTTCCCCACAAGCGAGATTTGAAATTGGCGCTGGCGGGAGAGTTCACAAGGGCGGGAACTTTTTGCGCCACTGCAGAAATGAAGAAGGTAGGAAGAAGAAGTCCTTAGGCGCCATGTTGGGGTTTTTCTCTGCGGTATGGCTGCCATTTATTCTTTTCCCAACATTCCACCCTTTTTGTTTTCTTAGGAAGTGGGGTGTCGTTTGTCAGATTTGGCTGCTTCCTGCTGTGTGGGGGTGGTGTGGGGCCTAGAAAGAGAAGTGGAGGAATGCTCAGGGGGCAGGTATGGGGATATCATGGCAGCCAGAAATAAAACCCAGTGGCTATAGACAGCTATTTTCATAGGGGTGAAGTCAATGAATGTTCCCTGAAGCCAAAGATGTCGATGGCATGGAACCAGTCCTGGATGGAAGAGATTGTTGGTATCAGCCACTGGTCCTGTAACAGAGACTCAAGGAAATACTGGAAGCGTTGCCTGGACATGGTGTCGCCAGCACCTGAAGAAGATCAGAGCGAATAAAAACAGAATGAAGATAAAAATTAAAGCAAATGTCAATTTTTGGCAGAAGTTCCATGTGGGGGGACTGACATAGAAGAGGCCAAGAACCATGAGAAAGCTTAGAAGGTGGTAAAGACTATGAATCCAGGATGGCAGATTAAGAGGTTCTCCGAGCTCGTTGTCTCCCGCTGTCTAATACCCGTTGCATTCCATCGTGCCTGGTAGTGAGCTTCATCACTGAGTGAACTGTTCTCTTGGAGATGTTGGGGATTCATCGGTCATCAGAGGCTGGTAGTGACTAAGCAAAAGCTGGTTGAAAGTTTGATTAGGAATTTTATGCAGTTGGGTTTGAAGGCACTTCATTATGCAGGGCAAGAGAGCACAAAAAAGGAGCATCCAAATAAGGGGATCCAAGATATGTAGTAAGTACATGGCAAGATAGGATTGGAAGAACCCCGTTATGGGATTGGAGGAGGTAGGTTTGAGCAATTGGGTCGATAATTCCTGCAATTTAACAACATTTTTTTTATTAGCCCAGATTCATTAACATAATAGCAAAATTCCTCTCTGAGGAATAGGCATGTAACCCCTTTTTCTGCAGTGAGAATATCAATTGCCCTTTGGTTCTGTAAAGCCACTTGTGCCAATGAAGTAACCTGCCGCTGCAAGGAACCCAGAGACTCAGCCATGGTATTGAGTGTTTCCTGCAGTTTTTGTTGAAGGTCATTGGATCCCATAGAGCATGACCTATAGCTCCACCAGAGAGTCCGAGACCTGTCACTGAGGTTGTTAAAATGAGGCCTACCAGAACCGGCAGAAAGACTACCCTACAGGTGCGGGAAGGTAGGGCCAACTGTCAGAATTCGGTGGGAGTATACAAAGATAGCTGAGGAACTACAGTAACCAAGAAACAGGCGCCAGAGACATTGATGGTTGAGGTACTTAAAGAACCATTACACCAGAGGAAATGTCCAGGTTGCATAAACACAGGGCTCTATGGGGTGCTGTAGCTCAAGGAACAAATGGGTAAAGGATTCATTATTGGCAGGTGGAAACAGATGAAAGGAAATAAAGTATTGGTGGAATAACTTTCCCACAGTGGGATACGTGTCACATGTAGGGGTTGTCCTTTTTAGAGAAATTGTAGGGTTTTGCTGGAATATTTCCTGCCGCTAATGGGACTGCTGCTAGAAGTGGACGACTAAGTGAAGCACAGAGAAAGCACTGAGAAGTAGGCACAGAAAGAGGGGTGGAGTTTAATAATCAAAAATTTGGTGTAGCAAATTGAGCCATGTGGGAGGGGGACCTGAGAGGGTTGAAGGCTCTGAATCCTCTTTGGATGAGCTATGGATATGATCTCAAAGTTTTGATTCTGAGTCCTTAATGTGTTCGACTACCTGGATGGTTGCCTTAGGTTGCGTAATCAGGGTGCGGCCAATAGTCATCCACCCTGTGGGTTTGACTGAGGTTGTCCGAGCATTGACAGCAAACTCAACATAGCCCCATCGTTTGGCCTTGGGGTCAGGTTTATCTAAAGTATACCATCCATTGTTACTGGATGAAGAGCCTTTATGCCACTTTATGTAACTAGAAGTCCACCCTTCAGGGTAACCAAATGAGTGGTAAGAATAGCTACCACGTTCATCATGGAACATGCATGACCAATAGGGGCACCCATTATATATCTCAGGCCACCAATGACAATAGTCTTTTGTTTGATCAAAAAGGAAGCAAATGAAAGGCCAGTTCCAGCTACCAGGGACGAAGGTCCTTGAAGGTGACAATTTTAGGGAAATAGAGGTGCAGTTGTGGATGAAGCAAGTAGTTGCATCCACTGCGCAGACCTTCTGCATGCCATGTTCTGAGTATCGTTCCCGAAAAGTGAATAAATGCATGGTAGGTGAGGAGGGTAAAGACCAGTCCTGACAGAGCACAGAAAATAAGCAGAGCACAAAAAACAAGCAGTTAGAGAAGACTAGGGTGTTGGGAGAGCTCATTGTGCCTTCTTTAAGAGGAATTGGGCTGCAAGGAAAACCGTGTGAGCCACAACTAAAATGGGTGAGATGGGTGTGGAGAGCAGGAGTAAAGGGGAGGTTCAGTAGGTGATTCTTGGAGTTCCTCTGGGGTGGCCTTGTCTTCAGCAGGTGGGGCCTCCTGGTGATGTGGCTTCAACCTAGACATGTGAATCCAGGGAGTGAGACAGTTGTCTGGTAAGGAGAGTTTGGCGGCGGTAAGGGTAAAGAGAATGACAGGATAGGGGCCTTCCCATTTTGCGGCAAGAGTCCCTTTTTCCTCTGGGGTATTATAATAGACTAGACTAACAGGTGTTAATGGAGGAGTGTTTGGAGAGGAGACTGGGTCCGGAAGAAGCATCTGTGGATGATATATATTTACTGATGAATTTCGTTTGGCATTTATATTGGTACTTTTTAATGTCTGTGAGTGTTGTGTGTGTGTGTGTGTGTGTGTGTGTGTGTGTGTGTGTGTGTGTATAGATATAGATATAGATATACTCTCCAAAGTTTTCCAAATATGAAATATATGTGTCTAGTATACACTCTCTAAATTCATTCATGTTCATGTATGTGGATTTATAATCAACTTTTCACAAGATTATAATCAGAAATATTCATCCACCTGAAATACATATTTGTTTCCTAGTACTGACTACTAACTTCAGTGAAGGGTGCATACAAATCCTAATTATTCTACAGTATCTGACCCAGTCTAACATCAATGCAAGTAGACTCCTATGGGACATGATATGTAATTTGTCATTCATTTGTATTCGACACTGGTACATTATTGTTTCTTCAGTTTTTGCACATCATAGGATATACATTTCATCCACAAGTTCACAAATTAATAGGCATTTGTTTCAACATTAATCACTTATTGCTTCAGAACACATGTATTGTCAGGGTTTCTTGACTTGTCTTTTCATGAGACTTCTTTCCAAACACATTATTTTGAATTTCCATAATCATTTTAAAGCAAAACTCACACACTCTTCATGATAAACCAAAACACTAATATTTCCATTAGATATATAACTGGTTGGAATGAATGATTGTATATCAATATACAATTTCCTTTTATTTTTCAGATATCAGTTCAATTCATTATTTAAAGTTCAAAAAAGTTATATTATTTATTCACAGTATGGTCTATTCGTGGTTTTTCTCTATGTTCATAGAAACAGGGTACACCTATTTGTACCCCCGATTCTAATTTTACATCTTCAATACATTGCTCCCAGAAATGGTGAAAGAAATACTCATGTCACCTCGTTATCACAGCAATATTCTGGACAAAAAATGGAAAGGTCACACTTATGATTGTACCAAAGCCTAAATGGAAAGTGAACATGGATTTCAAAAACATCCATGTCCATGTTGCCTAATGCTGTCAATTGTCAATCCTATTGGTGACTACATATTTGTTTTTTCCTAATTTATATATTGAAACTCAACCCTGTTGAAAATGTCTAATTCTATCCCTCACTTTATACTTTGCCTGATTTCATAATGTTTCCATTGATATCTGCTTTTCTACATATTTTCCCCAGTTCAACATAGTGTCTGACTCTTCATATGTGCTGACATATACATTCACTCTATAACCAAAAGTCTATTGCTAAAGAACTTTTTGTCCAAATCCTATACTCATTCGTCTTCCTAAACCTACCGAATATCTTCCTAATCCTACTGAATATCCCTTTTTGACTGGATGTTCTCTTCTAAATTCAATCATCCAATGTACAAGGTCCTATGCCATTGTATATCAAATTATCTGAGACATCTTTGCAGAACATAATTCAAAGCTAAGTATCCCAATCAAGGGCAAAACCCTCTGGGCTTCAAATCATACCTAGATTTCTGTTTTCCTACTTATATTTCACCTCTATATTCTTGTAAATATTGCAGGTTCCCAATCCCATTATTCATCGCACAGAATCATTCATCACCAAATCAAACCTGTTTTTAACCCCAGGTATACACTGTTCCCTCAAACATTTTACAGAAGAGCAGGGACAGAGAGGTTCTTACAATACAGGAAAGTTGGGGATTTTCCACCAGATGAGAACCTCAAATGTCCATGCAAAAATGATACATGGAGAAGTTGTAGGCAGGTATGAAGCACCTGAGAGAGCAAAAGTCATCTTCCATGGCAAACAACCTGGTCAGGATGAAGGGATGTGTCTGAATCTGCCTCTCTCTTCTTTCTGTAGACAAGGTGGAACAATCCAGGCCTGAGTGGAGAGCTGTTCCCGGGTGCCAATGGTTGATATACATTCTACCTTATGAAAGTGTCACAGGAAGTAGGGAAAACCTCCATCTTATGTAACGCTTGGAAGCAACTGTTAGGACAAAGTGGTTGCCAAGGCAGTGACCTCATTCAGTTCCAAAGAATGTGACATACCTCATTTCCTTGGTGATGGAACTCTCTGAACTTGGTATCCAAGAAGCCAGCCACGCAGAGGCAGTCCCAGTCCCAGGCCCAGTGGGCTCACTTTTTTGGATTTACCAAGGACAGAGTCAGTTTTCTTGGTACCTAATGATGTGAGGATGGCCAAATGCCAGGAGAGCTCTGAAGATGGACCTTTCCTGAGAAAACAGGTAGTGGCTAACCACTTTTTCCTGACATCTTCACAGAGTTGGTCAAGGAAACAAGATCTGAGAGAAGACAGGCCATTTCGGGGAAACATAGTATGGCCCACCAGTCAGAGGACACTCCGGATAGTCACAGACCTACTTGGGGGAAGGAGGTGCCTTTGTGGGAGTGGGTGTGGGTTTGTTGTTTTGTCTCATGTTCTGAGAATAGACCGAAAAGGCGGTTTGTTTGGTTTGGAGCAGACAGTTTCTAGTAAGTCATTTGACAAGGCGAGTGTTTCTGTTTATGTGTATCCCACTGTGTCCGTTGTTGTAGACATTAGAAAAGAGAATGCATTAATGGATGTGTCCTGTCTAGTATAAATCTTCCCTATAATTCATCCTGCCCAATATATGAATGGACTGCAGCTTGTCTTATCGATGTGCAACAACTGCTATCTTTCTAAGTTGTTGTTTTCTTCCTGAATTCTGGCCACTCTCCAGAATGGGCTCAGGGATTTGTGTCCAAAATATGTACCACCTCCAAGCTCTGTGACATGTCCATGTAAATGATAGTTGAAGAGAATGGCGAGCATCTCAGAAATCTCAGATATCAGTGTGACCAGTAAAGTCTCAGTGCAGAAACACTGCCTTGGGCTTTTTGCTTACTTATTGTTGTGTTGCACTGAATGTCAGGAAGGTCTCTGCATCAAGCCACCCCTTTGTGAAGCCTGAAGAAAACAGTTTTCAAATGGAAATGAATGGGCCTCACCTGTGGCTCTTTGCTTAATTGCTTTGGAAAGGGATGTGTCTTTATCAGCCTCTTGGACCTGTGTGTGGCTGTGACTTAGATTCTCAGCACCTGATGGATCTTAAGAATGATCCCATGTGAGCTTCCAAAACTAAATGGCAAAAAATATCATTCATTGTGGATGAAGACTCTTGCCTTCCTCTGTTAGGTTCCTGCACTCCAACAAATATGAATAGGGATTCTGTGAGTCAAATGAGTTCTTCAAAGCCCTACAGAGGTGCTTGTGTTTTCGCATGACTCTAAATCACCTAAAGAATCGATACCTAAAATCAGTAGCGATCAAATTGGAGAAACATAGAAGTATTAATGGCAGGCTTATTTGTTCACTCCTGGTTCACAGCAACGGTGTCCAGGCTACCCTGACTTTAGGCAAATGAGGGGCAAACGAGCTGATTTTGGACACTGTCTTGGGCTGCACCCCTCATGGAAACCTCCAGCCAGAGGTTAAGATGATTGACTATATGGAAAAAGGTGAGGGCCATGTGGGAGTGTTTTAGTTTTAATGTTGGTCATTTGTGTGGCATTGGAAAAAATGACTGGGTCCACGTGGGCTTGAACTCTGGTGTGATTCCCCTTAGACACTGGGTTTTGGAACTGAACTCAGAGAAGCATTGCCATGAATTTTGTTGGGATTTTAAGAGGCCACGCATGAAAGTCGTTCTTGAAAACTGAGACCTAGGCCCCGGGTAGATTTCCACAGAGGCCTGGGAATCTCAGCAAGGATATCACATGATTTTATTCTTAAAGAAATGGCAGCCATAATTGAGAGTCAAAACACACATGGACCTCACATTGTTGACCTCAATGGGCCTGGCCTAATGTGACGTTTTGTCCATTCTTTGGGAAGCCTTGCCTGTGACAGTTCTCCAGATATTTCATTGAAATGAGCTTCCTCACCATTTAATGTTTGCCTAATGAATTGATACCCACAGTGCCTCCAACTTCATGCTTGAAAAATGGCTAGATAAATACCATAAAATTGTTGAAATTCCTATGACCAGGTGGCACTGGAGAAACATTGGATGTCCTGTTGATGATCATGAGTATACCAGACAGTGCCTTGATTTACTGAGTTTCATGAAAATGGTGTAGAATAGAGATGCCAGTAATTTGGAGCCTGCTGAGTAGAGGGTCTAGAGCAGTGGTGGGGAGGCGTTTGATAAAACATCCGTGGTAGGACCATGTGCATCTACCATTGGATTCCAAATGGCTTGTAACTGACATGGTGCTGCAAGCAGACCCTTATATGTAAAGGCATCTTGTTATATGGAGAGTTTTAAGAGGAAAATTAAGAATCAGGTTGATATGGACAAGGGGGCAATGGGGCAAGCTGTGAGAGATAGAAGCCTAGTTGGTGCATTCTCTTGCAGACCCTGACCCACCACACGTGACAGAACTCCCTCCAGCACTGTGTCCCAGTTTAGCTGCTAGTATTTCGTGAAACAAATACCAAACTCACAGTGCAGCAGCCTAAACACCACAAAAAGTGGAGGAGGACCAAATGGCTTCACAGTCCACACGGGGAGACGGGGAGACACTTCGTCCCCAGTGGCCTCAGTTTACCTATAAAGAGAGGATTCAGCACTGCTTCATCTTGTTCATTGGAAAATAAGAAACCATGTCCTCCAGGTCACATAGATGCAGACCCAGCTTTGATGGTCTCACTACAAAGGAAGCCAAATCTCATGAAAACAACATATATTTCAAGTGCGGAAGCTCAGAGGCAGTTTCTCAAAAAGGTTTTAGGCCAGCAGAGCTCCATGTTTGTGGAGTGTTTACCATGTCCCTTACTTTTGGAAACTCCTAAACCACCTGCAAGGTTGTGAACTCCTGAGCATTTTCCATTCCAGATATGTATTCACTGATTTTGTTAATCTTCTCCTCTAATTGTGTCTTACTTGGGGTGAAGGTAATGTCAAGGCATTGTTTTGGATGAGAGCGGGAGGATATTTGTGCAGCATATATTTACATACACATTGGATTCATTTTCCAATTTTTCATTCGAAGTACTGAATCCCTGACACTAACCCATACCTAGTAGACTCAGACTATTCATCCTAATATAATGGGGAAAATTAACCCAACACAATAGAAATACAAGCACTTCAGAGGAGACATGTTCTATAGTTCGACTTGACATTTGCATTATATACGGTAGGAGTTATACATCTAGTCAAATTTTAATTGAAATATTCTCCATGTGTTTTTAAACTTAACAAATATGTGAATACTTGTTTCCAATTTCTGTAGCCTATTCACACATGTATATTTATATGCATATATAGAATCCTACCAGGTATCACACGTACATTTTTGTAAGGTGGATGTCTTGGCAGATACAAATTGTGAGAAGTGTTCACTCCTCCTAAATGCTGTCGGAAATTAAAATTCAACCAATAAGAGAGCGTCCTAGAAGAACAACATTATACATAAACTCATGTTCAGTAACATAAATATTTTTGCATCTGTGGATGATATATATTTACTGATGAATTTTGATTGGCATTTATATTGGTACTTTTTAATGTCTGTGAGTGTTGTGTGTGTGTGTGTGTGTGTGTGTGTGTGTGTATAGATATAGATATAGATATACTCTCCAAAGTTTTCCAAATATGAAATATATGTGTCTAGTACACACTCTATAAATTCATTCATGTTCATGTATGTTGATTTATAATCAACTTTTCACAAGATTATAATCAGAAATATTCATCCACCTGAAATACATATTTGTTTCCTAGTACTGACTACTAACTTCAGTGAAGGGTTCATACAAATCCTAATTATTCTACAGTATCTGACCCAGTCTAACATCAATGCAAGTAGACTCCTATGGGACATGATATGTAATTTGTCATTCATTTGTATTCGACACTGGTACATTATTGTTTCTTCAGTTTTTGCACATCACAGGATATACATTTCATCCACAAGTTCACAAATTAATAGGCATTTGTTTCAACAGTAATCACTTCTTGCTTCAGAACACATGTATTGTCAGGGTTTCTTGACTTGTCTTTGCATGAGACTTCTTTCCAAACACATTATTTTGAATTTCCATAATCATTTTGAAGCAAAACTCACACACTCTTCATGATAAACCAAAACACTAATATTTCCATTAGATATATAACTGGTTGGAATGAATGATTGTATATCAATATACAATTTCCTTTTATTTTTCAGATATCAGTTCAATTCATTATTTAAAGTTCAAAAAGTTATATTATTTATTCACAGTATGGTCTATTTGTGGTTTTTCTCTATGTTCATAGAAACTGGGTACACCTCTTTGCACCCCCGATTCTAATTTTACATCTTCAATATATTGCTCCCAGAAATGGTGAAAGAAATACTCATGTCACCTCATTATCACAGTAATATTCTGGACAAAAAATGGAAAGGTCACACTTATGATTGTACCAAAGCCTAAATGGAAAGTGAACATGGATTTCTAAAAACATCCATGTCCAGGTTGCCTAATGCTGTCAATTGTCACTCCTATTGGTGACTACATATTTGTTTTTTCCTAATTTATATATTGAAACTCAACCATGTTGAAAATGTCTAATTCTATCCCTCACTTTATACTTTGCCTGATTTCGTAATGTTTCCATTGATATCTGCTTTTCTACATATTTTCCCCAGTTCAACATAGTGTCTGACTCTTCATATGTGCTGACATTTACATTCACTCTATAACCAAAAGTCTATTGCTAAAGAACTTTTGGTCCAAATCCTATACTCACTCGTCTTCCTAAACCTACCGACTATCTTCCTAATCCTACTGAATATCCCTTTTTGACTGGATGTTCTCTTCTAAATTCAATCATCCAATGTACAAGGTCCTATGCCATTGTATATCAAATTATCTGAGACATCTTTGCAGAACATAATTCAAAGCTAAGTATCCCAATCAAGGGCAAAACCCTCTGGGCTTCAAAGCATACCTAGATTTCTTTTTTCAAACTTATATTTCACCTCTATATTATTGTAAATATTGTAGGTTCCCAATCCCATTATTCATCGCACAGAATCATTCATCACCAAATCAAACCTGTTTTTAACCCCAATATACACTGTTCCCTCAAACATTTTACAGAAGATCAGAAACAGAGGGGTTCTTACAATACAGGAAAGTTGGGGATCTTCCACCAGATGAGAACCTCAAATGTCCATCCACAAATGATACCTGGAGAAGTTGTAGGCAGGTATGAAGCTCCTGAGAGAGCAAAAGTCATCTTCCATGGCAAACAACCTGGTCAGGATGAAGGGATGTGTCTGAATCTGCCTCTCTCTTCTTATTGTAGACAAGGTGGAACAATCCAGGCCTGAGTGGAGAGCTGTTCCCGGGTGCCAATGGTTGATATACATTCTACCTTATAAAAGTGTCACAGGAAGTAGGGGAAACCTCCATCTTATGTAACCCTTGGAAGCAACTGTTAGGACAAAGTGGTTGCCAAGGCAGTGACCTCATTCAGTTCCAAAGAATGTGACATACCTCATTTCCTTGGTGATGGAACTCTCTGAACTTGGTATCCAAGAAGCCAGGCACCCAGAGGCAGTCCCAGTCCCAGGCCCAGTGGGCTCACTTGATTGGATTTTCCAAGGACAGAGTCAGTTTTCTTGGTACCTAATGATGTGAGGATGGCCAAATGCCAGGAGAGCTCTGAAGATGGACCTTTCCTGAGAAAACAGGTAGTGGCTAACCACTATTTCCTGACATCTTCACAGAGTTGGTCAAGGAAACAAGATCTGAGAGAAGACAGGCCATTTCGGGGGAACATAGTATGGCCCACCAGTCAGAGGACACTCCGGATAGTCACAGACCTACTTGGGGGAAGGAGGTGCCTTTGTGGGAGTGGGTGTGGGTTTGTTGTATTGTCTCATGTTCTGAGAATAGATCGAAAAGGCGGTTTGTTTGGTTTGGAGCAGACAGTTTCTAGTAAGTCATTTGACAAGGCCAGTGTTTCTGTATATGTGTATCCCACTGTGTCCGTTGTTGTAGACATTAGAAAAGAGAATGCATTAATGGATGTGTCCTGTCTAGTATAAATCTTCCCTTTAATTCATCCTGCCCAATATATGAATGGACTGCAGCTTGTCTTATCGATGTGCAACACCTACTATCTTTCTATGTTGTTTTTTTCTTCCTGAATTCTGGCCACTCTCCAGAATGGGCTCAGGGATTTGTGTCCAAAATATGTATCACCTCCAAGCTCTGTGACATGGCCATGTAAAGGATAGCTGAAGAGAATGGCGAGCATCTCAGAAAACTCAAATATCAGTGTGACAAGGAAAGTCTCAGTGCAGAAACCCTGCTTTGGGCCTTTTGCGTACTTATTGTTGTGTTGCACTGAATGTCAGGAAGGTCTTTGCCTCAGGCCACCCCTTTGTGAAGCTTGAAGAAAACAGTTTTCAAATGGAAATGAATGGGCCTCACCTGTGTCTCTTTGTTTAATTGCTTTGGAAAGGGATGTGTCTTTATCAGCCTCTTGGACCTGTGTGTGGCTGTGACTTAGATTCTCAGCACCTGATGGATCTTAAGAATGATCCCATGTTAGCTTCCAAAACCAAAATGGCAAAAAAATATCATTCATTGTGGATGAAGTCTCTTGCCTTCCTCTGTTAGGTTCCTGCACTCCAACAAATGAGAATAGGGATTCTGTGAGTCAAATGAGTTCTTAAAGCCCTGCAGAGGTGCTTGTGTTTTCGCAAGACTCTAAATCACCTAAAGAATCTATACCTAAAATCAGTAGGCCTCAAATTGGAGAAAAACAGAAGTATTAACGGCAGGCTTATTTGTTCACTCCTGGTTCACAGCAACGGTGTCCAGGCTACCCTGAATTTAGGGAAATGAGGGGCAAACGAGCTGATTTTGGACACTGTCTTGAGCTGCATTCCTCATGGAAACCTCCAGCCAGAGGTTAAGATGATTGACTATATGGAATAAGGTGAGGGCCATGTGGGAGTGTTTTGGTTTTAATGTTGGTCATTTGTGTGGCATTGGAAAAAATGACTGGTTCCACATGGGCTTGAACTCTGGTGTGATTCCCCTTAGACACTTGGTTTTGGAACTGAACTCAGAGAAGCATTGCCATGAATTTTGTTGGGATTTTACGAGGCCACGCATGAAACTCGCTCTTGGAAACTGAGACCTAGGCCCCGGGTAGATTTCCACTGAGGCCTGGGAATCTCAGCAAGGATATCACATGATTTTATTCTTAAAGAAATGGCAGCCATAGTTGAGAGTCAAAACACACATGGACCTCACATTGTAGACCTCATGGGCCTGGCCTAATGTGAACGTTAGTCCACTCTTTGGGAAGCCGTGCCTGTGAGAGTTCTCCAGAGATTTCATTGAAATGAGCTTCCTCACCATTTAATCTTTGCTGAATGAATTGAAACCCACAGTGCCTCCAACGTCATGCTTGAAAAATGGCTAGATAAATACCATGAAATTTTTGAAATTCCTATGACCAGGTGGCACTGGAGAAACATTGGATGTCCTATTGCTGATCATGAGTATACCAGACAGTGCCTTGATTTACTGAGTTTCATGAAAATGGTGTAGAACAGAGATGCCAGTAAGTTGGAGCCTGCTGAGTAGTGGGTCTAGAGCAGTGCTGGGGAGGTGTTTGATAAAACATCCGTGGTAGGGCCATGTGGATTTACCATTGGATTCCAAATGGCTTGTAACTGACATGGTGCTGCCAGCAGACCCTTATATGTAAAGGCATCTTGTTATATGGAGAGTTTTAAGAGGAAAATTAAGAATCAGGTTGATATGGACAAGGGGGCAATGGGGCAAGCTGTGAGAGATAGAAGCCTAGTTGGTGCATTCTCTTGCAGACCCTGACCCACCACACGTGACAGAACTCCCTCCAGCACTGTGTCCCAGTTTAGCTGCTAGTATTTCGTGAAACAAATACCAAACTCACAGTGCAGCAGCCTGAAAACCACAAAAAGTGGAGGAGGACCAAATGGCTTCACAGTCCACACGGGGAGACGGGGAGACACTTAGTCCCCAGTGGCCTCAGTTTACCTATAAAGAGAGGATTCAGCACTGCTTCATCTTGTTCATTGGAAAATAAGAAACCATGTCCTCCAGGTCACATAGATGCAGACCCAGCTTTGATGGTCTCACTACAAAGGAAGCCAAATCTCATGAAAACAACATATATTTCAAGTGCGGAAGCTCAGAAGCAGTTTCTCAAAAAGTTTTTAGGCCAGCAGAGTTACATGTTTGTGGAGTGTTTACCCTGTCCCTTACTTTTGGAAACTCCTCTACCACCTCCAAGGTTGTGAACTCCTGAGCATTTTCCATTCCAGATATATATTCACTGATTGTGTAACTCTTCTCCTCTAATTGTGTCTTACTTGGGGTGAAGGTAATGTCAAGGCATTGTTTTGGATGAGAGCGGGAGGATATTTGTGCAGCATATATTTACATACACATTGGATTCTTTTTCCAATTTTTCATTCGAAGTACTGAATCCCTGACACTAACCCATACCTAGTAGACTCAGAGTATTCATCCTAATATAATGGGGAAAATTAACCCAACACAATAGAAATACAAGCACTTCAGAGGAGACATGTTCTATAGTTGGACTTGACATTTGCATTATATAAGGTAGGAGTTATACATCTAGTCAAATTTTAATTGAAATATTCTCCATGTGTTTTTAAACTTAACAAATATGTGAATACTTGTTTCCAATTTCTGTAGCTTATTCACACATGTATATTTATATGCATATATAGAATCCTACCAGGTATCACACGTACATTTTTGTAAGGTGGATGTCTTGGCAGATACAAATTGTGAGAAGTGTTCACTCCTCCTAAATGCTGTTGGAAATGAAAATTCAACCTATAAGAAAGCGTCCTAGAAGAACAACATTATACATAAACTCATGTTCAGTAACATAAATATTTTTGCATCTGTGGATGATATATATTTACTGATGAATTTCTATTGGCATTTATATTGGTACTTTTTAATGTCTGTGAGTGTTGTGTGTGTGTGTGTGTGTGTGTGTGTGTGTGTGTATAGATATAGATATAGATATACTCTCCAAAGTTTTCCAAATATGAAATATATGTGTCTAGTATACACTCTCTAAATTCATTCATGTTCATGTATGTTGATTTATAATCAAATTTTCAGAAGATTATAATCAGAAATATTCATCCACCTGAAATACATATTTGTTTCCTAGTACTGACTACTAACTTCAGTGAAGGGTGCATACAAATCCTAATTATTCTACAGTATCTGACCCAGTCTAACATCAATGCAAGTAGACTCCTATGGGACATGATATGTAATTTGTCATTCATTTGTATTCGACACTGGTACATTATTGTTTCTTCAGTTTTTGCACATCATAGGATATACATTTCATCCCCAAGTTCACAAATTAATAGGCATTTGTTTCAACATTAATCACTTCTTGCTTCAGAACACATGTATTGTCAGGGTTTCTTGACTGGTCTTTTCATGAGACTTCTTTCCAAACACATTATTTTGAATTTCCATAATCATTTTGAAGCAAAACTCACACACTCTTCATGATAAACCAAAACACTAATATTTCCATTAGATATATAACTGGTTGGAATGAATGATTGTATATCAATATACAATTTCCTTTTATTTTTCAGATATCAGTTCAATTCATTATTTAAAGTTCAAAAAAGTTATATTATTTATTCACAGTATGGTCTATTCGTGGTTTTTCTCTATGTTCATAGAAACAGGGTACACCTATTTGTACCCCCGATTCTAATTTTACATCTTCAATATATTGCTCCCAGAAATGGTGAAAGAAATACTCCTGTCACCTCATTATCACAGTAATATTCTGGACAAAAAATGGAAAGGTCACACTTATGATTGTACCAAAGCCTAAATGGAAAGTGAACATGGATTTCTAAAAACATCCATGTCCAGGTTGCCTAATGCTGTCAATTGTCACTCCTATTGGTGACTACATATTTGTTTTTTCCTAATTTATATATTGAAACTCAACCCTGTTGAAAATGTCTAATTCTATCCTTCACTTTATACTTTGCCTGCTTTCGTAATGTTTCCATTGATATCTGCTTTTCTACATATTTTCCCCAGTTCAACATAGTGTCTGACTCTTCATATGTGCTGACATTTACATTCACTCTATAACCAAAAGTCTATTGCTAAAGAAATTTTGGTCCAAATCCTATACTCACTCGTCTTCCTAAACTTACCGACTATCTTCCTAATCCTACTGAATATCCCTTTTTGACTGGATGTTCTCTTCTAAATTCAATCATCCAATGTACAAGGTCCTATGCCATTGTATATCAAATTATCTGAGACATCTTTGCAGAACATAATTCAAAGCTAAGTATCCCAATCAAGGGCAAAACCCTTCTGGGCTTCAAAGCATACCTAGATTTCTTTTTTCATACTTATATTTCACCTCTATATTCTTGTAAATATTGCAGGTTCCCAATCCCATTATTCATCGCACAGAATCATTCGTCACCAAATCAAACCTGTTTTTAACCCCAAGTATACACTGTTCCCTCAATCATTTTACAGAAGAGCAGGGACAGAGGGGTTCTTACAATACAGGAAATTTGGGGATCTTCCACCAGATGAGAACCTCAAATGTCCATGCACAAATGATACCTGGAGAAGTTGTAGGCAGGTATGAAGCACCTGAGAGAGCAAAAGTCATCTTCCATGGCAAACAACCTGGTCAGGATGAAGGGATGTGTCTGAATCTGCCTCTCTCTTCTTATTGTAGACAAGGTGGAACAATCCAGGCCTGAGTGGAGAGCTGTTCCCGGGTGCCAATGGTTGATATACATTCTACCTTATGAAAGTGTCACAGGAAGTAGGGGAAACCTCCATCTTATGTAACCCTTGGAAGCCACTGTTAGGACAAAGTGGTTGCCAAGGCAGTGACCTCATTCAGTTCTAAAGAATGTGACATACCTCATTTCCTTGGTGATGGAACTCTCTGAACTTGGTATCCAAGAAGCCAGGCACCCAGAGGCAGTCCCAGTCTTAGGCCCAGTGGGCTCACTTGTTTGGATTTACCAAGGACAGAGTGAGTTTTCTTGGTACCTAATGATGTGAGGATGGCCAAATGCCAGGAGAGCTCTGAAGATGGACCTTTCCTGAGAAAACAGGTAGTGGCTAACCACTATTTCCTGACATCTTCACAGAGTTGGACAAGGAAACAAGATCTGAGAGAAGACAGGCCATTTCGGGGGAACATAGTATGGCCCACCAGTCAGAGGACACTCCGGATAGTCACAGACCTACTTGGGGGAAGGAGGTGCCTTTGTGGGAGTGGGTGTGGGTTTGTTGTTTTGTCTCATGTTCTGAGAATAGATCGAAAAGGCGGTTTGTTTGGTTTGGAGCAGACAGTTTCTAGTAAGTCATTTGACAAGGCGAGTGTTTCTGTTTATGTGTATCCCACTGTGTCCTTTGTTGTAGACATTAGAAAAGAGAATGCATTAATGGATGTGTCCTGTCTAGTATAAATCTTCGCTATAATTCATCCTGCCCAATATATGAATGGACTGCAGCTTGTCTTATCGATGTGCAACACCTGCTATCTTTCTAAGTTGTTGTTTTCTTCCTGAATTCTGGCCACTCTCCAGAATGGGCTCAGGGATTTGTGTCCAAAATATGTATCACCTCCAAGCTCTGTGACATGGCCATGTAAAGGATAGTTGAAGTGAATGGCGAGCATCTCAGAAAACTCAGATATCAGTGTGACCAGGAAAGTCTCAGTGCAGAAACACTGCTTTGGGCTTTTTGCTTACTTATTGTTGTGTTGCACTGAATGTCAGGAAGGTCTTTGCCTCAGGCCACCCCTTTGTGAAGCCTGAAGAAAACAGTTTTCAAATGGAAATGAATGGGCCTCACCTGTGGTTCTTTGCTTAATTGCTTTGGAAAGGGATGTGTCTTTATCAGCCTCTTGGTCCTGTGTGTGGCTGTGACTTAGATTCTCAGCACCTGATGGATCTTAAGAATGATCCCATGTGAGCTTCCAAAACCAGAATGGCAAAAAATATCATTCATTGTGGATGAAGACTCTTGCCTTCCTCTGTTAGGTTCCTGCACTCCAACAAATATGAATAGGGATTCTGTGAGTCAAATGAGTTCTTCAAAGCCCTGCAGAGGTGCTTGAGTTTTCGCATGACTCTAAATCACCTAAAGAATCGATACCTAAAATCAGTAGCCCACAAATTGGAGAAACATAGAAGTATTAACGGCAGGCTTATTTGTTCACTCCTGGTTCACAGCAACGGTGTCCAGGCTACCCTGACTTTAGGCAAATGAGGGGCAAACGAGCTGATTTTGGACACTGTCTTGGGCTGCACCCCTCATGGAAACCTCCAGCCAGAGTTTAAGATGATTGACTATATGGAATAAGGTGAGGGCCATGTGGGAGTGTTTGGGTTTTAATGTTGGTCATTTGTGTGGCATTGGAAAAAATGACTGGTTCCACGTGGGCTTGAACTCTGGTGTGATTCCCCTTAAACACTGGGTTTTGGAACTGAACTCAGAGAAGCATTGCTATGAATTTTGTTGGGATTTTAAGAGGCCACGCATGAAAGTCGCTCTTGGAAACTGAGACCTAGGCCCCGGGTAGATTTCCACAGAGGCCTGGGAATCTCAGCAAGGATATCACATGATTTTATTCTTAAAGAAATGGCAGCCATAGTTGAGAGTCAAAACACACATGCACCTCACATTGTAGACCTCAATGGGCCTGGCCTAATGTGACCTTTTGTCCATTCTTTGGGAAGCCTTGCCTGTGAGATTTCTCCAGAGATTTCATTGAAATGAGCTTCCTCACCATTTAATCTTTGCTGAATGAATTGAAACCCACAGTGCCTCCAACGTCATGCTTGAAAAATGGCTAGATAAATACCATGAAATTTTTGAAATTCCTATGACCAGGTGGCACTGGAGAAACATTGGATGTCCTATTGCTGATCATGAGTATACCAGACAGTGCCTTGATTTACTGAGTTTCATGAAAATGGTGTAGAACAGAGATGCCAGTAAGTTGGAGCCTGCTGAGTAGTGGGTCTAGAGCAGTGCTGGGGAGGTGTTTGATAAAACATCCGTGGTAGGGCCATGTGGATCTACCATTGGATTCCAAATGGCTTGTAACTGACATGGTGCTGCCAGCAGACCCTTATATGTAAAGGCATCTTGTTATATGGAGAGTTTTAAGAGGAAAATTAAGAATCAGGTTGATATGGACAAGGGGGCAATGGGGCAAGCTGTGAGAGATAGAAGCCTAGTTGGTGCATTCTCTTGCAGACCCTGACCCACCACACGTGACAGAACTCCCTCCAGCACTGTGTCCCAGTTTAGCTGCTAGTATTTCGTGAAACAAATACCAAACTCACAGTGCAGCAGCCTGAAAACCACAAAAAGTGGAGGAGGACCAAATGGCTTCACAGTCCACACGGGGAGACGGGGAGACACTTAGTCCCCAGTGGCCTCAGTTTACCTATAAAGAGAGGATTCAGCACTGCTTCATCTTGTTCATTGGAAAATAAGAAACCATGTCCTCCAGGTCACATAGATGCAGACCCAGCTTTGATGGTCTCACTACAAAGGAAGCCAAATCTCATGAAAACAACATATATTTCAAGTGCGGAAGCTCAGAAGCAGTTTCTCAAAAAGTTTTTAGGCCAGCAGAGTTACATGTTTGTGGAGTGTTTACCATGTCCCTTACTTTTGGAAACTCCTCTACCACCTCCAAGGTTGTGAACTCCTGAGCATTTTCCATTCCAGATATATATTCACTGATTGTGTAACTCTTCTCCTCTAATTGTGTCTTACTTGGGGTGAAGGTAATGTCAAGGCATTGTTTTGGATGAGAGCGGGAGGATATTTGTGCAGCATATATTTACATACACATTGGATTCTTTTTCCAATTTTTCATTCGAAGTACTGAATCCCTGACACTAACCCATACCTAGTAGACTCAGAGTATTCATCCTAATATAATGGGGAAAATTAACCCAACACAATAGAAATACAAGCACTTCAGAGGAGACATGTTCTATAGTTGGACTTGACATTTGCATTATATAAGGTAGGAGTTATACATCTAGTCAAATTTTAATTGAAATATTCTCCATGTGTTTTTAAACTTAACAAATATGTGAATACTTGTTTCCAATTTCTGTAGCTTATTCACACATGTATATTTATATGCATATATAGAATCCTACCAGGTATCACACGTACATTTTTGTAAGGTGGATGTCTTGGCAGATACAAATTGTGAGAAGTGTTCACTCCTCCTAAATGCTGTTGGAAATGAAAATTCAACCTATAAGAAAGCGTCCTAGAAGAACAACATTATACATAAACTCATGTTCAGTAACATAAATATTTTTGCATCTGTGGATGATATATATTTACTGATGAATTTCGATTGGCATTTATATTGGTACTTTTTAATGTCTGTGAGTGTTGTGTGTGTGTGTGTGTGTGTGTGTGTGTGTGTATAGATATAGATATAGATATACTCTCCAAAGTTTTCCAAATATGAAATATATGTGTCTAGTATACACTCTCTAAATTCATTCATGTTCATGTATGTTGATTTATAATCAAATTTTCAGAAGATTATAATCAGAAATATTCATCCACCTGAAATACATATTTGTTTCCTAGTACTGACTACTAACTTCAGTGAAGGGTGCATACAAATCCTAATTATTCTACAGTATCTGACCCAGTCTAACATCAATGCAAGTAGACTCCTATGGGACATGATATGTAATTTGTCATTCATTTGTATTCGACACTGGTACATTATTGTTTCTTCAGTTTTTGCACATCATAGGATATACATTTCATCCCCAAGTTCACAAATTAATAGGCATTTGTTTCAACATTAATCACTTCTTGCTTCAGAACACATGTATTGTCAGGGTTTCTTGACTGGTCTTTTCATGAGACTTCTTTCCAAACACATTATTTTGAATTTCCATAATCATTTTGAAGCAAAACTCACACACTCTTCATGATAAACCAAAACACTAATATTTCCATTAGATATATAACTGGTTGGAATGAATGATTGTATATCAATATACAATTTCCTTTTATTTTTCAGATATCAGTTCAATTCATTATTTAAAGTTCAAAAAAGTTATATTATTTATTCACAGTATGGTCTATTCGTGGTTTTTCTCTATGTTCATAGAAACAGGGTACACCTATTTGTACCCCCGATTCTAATTTACATCTTCAATATATTGCTCCCAGAAATGGTGAAAGAAATACTCCTGTCACCTCATTATCACAGTAATATTCTGGACAAAAAATGGAAAGGTCACACTTATGATTGTACCAAAGCCTAAATGGAAAGTGAACATGGATTTCTAAAAACATCCATGTCCAGGTTGCCTAATGCTGTCAATTGTCACTCCTATTGGTGACTACATATTTGTTTTTTCCTAATTTATATATTGAAACTCAACCCTGTTGAAAATGTCTAATTCTATCCCTCACTTTATACTTTGCCTGCTTTCGTAATGTTTCCATTGATATCTGCTTTTCTACATATTTTCCCCAGTTCAACATAGTGTCTGACTCTTCATATGTGCTGACATTTTACATTCACTCTATAACCAAAAGTCTATTGCTAAAGAACTTTTGGTCCAAATCCTATACTCACTCGTCTTCCTAAACTTACCGACTATCTTCCTAATCCTACTGAATATCCCTTTTTGACTGGATGTTCTCTTCTAAATTCAATCATCCAAATGTACAAGGTCCTATGCCATTGTATATCAAATTATCTGAGACATCTTTGCAGAACATAATTCAAAGCTAAGTATCCCAATCAAGGGCAAAACCCTTCTGGGCTTCAAAGCATACCTAGATTTCTTTTTTCATACTTATATTTCACCTCTATATTCTTGTAAATATTGCAGGTTCCCAATCCCATTATTCATCGCACAGAATCATTCGTCACCAAATCAAACCTGTTTTTAACCCCAAGTATACACTGTTCCCTCAATCATTTTACAGAAGAGCAGGGACAGAGGGGTTCTTACAATACAGGAAATTTGGGGATCTTCCACCAGATGAGAACCTCAAATGTCCATGCACAAATGATACCTGGAGAAGTTGTAGGCAGGTATGAAGCACCTGAGAGAGCAAAAGTCATCTTCCATGGCAAACAACCTGGTCAGGATGAAGGGATGTGTCTGAATCTGCCTCTCTCTTCTTATTGTAGACAAGGTGGAACAATCCAGGCCTGAGTGGAGAGCTGTTCCCGGGTGCCAATGGTTGATATACATTCTACCTTATGAAAGTGTCACAGGAAGTAGGGGAAACCTCCATCTTATGTAACCCTTGGAAGCCACTGTTAGGACAAAGTGGTTGCCAAGGCAGTGACCTCATTCAGTTCTAAAGAATGTGACATACCTCATTTCCTTGTGATGGAACTCTCTGAACTTGGTATCCAAGAAGCCAGGCACCCAGAGGCAGTCCCAGTCTTAGGCCCAGTGGGCTCACTTGTTTGGATTTACCAAGGACAGAGTGAGTTTTCTTGGTACCTAATGATGTGAGGATGGCCAAATGCCAGGAGAGCTCTGAAGATGGACCTTTCCTGAGAAAACAGGTAGTGGCTAACCACTATTTCCTGACATCTTCACAGAGTTGGACAAGGAAACAAGATCTGAGAGAAGACAGGCCATTTCGGGGGAACATAGTATGGCCCACCAGTCAGAGGACACTCCGGATAGTCACAGACCTACTTGGGGGAAGGAGGTGCCTTTGTGGGAGTGGGTGTGGGTTTGTTGTTTTGTCTCATGTTCTGAGAATAGATCGAAAAGGCGGTTTTGTTTGGTTTGGAGCAGACAGTTTCTAGTAAGTCATTTGACAAGGCGAGTGTTTCTGTTTATGTGTATCCCACTGTGTCCTTTGTTGTAGACATTAGAAAAGAGAATGCATTAATGGATGTGTCCTGTCTAGTATAAATCTTCGCTATAATTCATCCTGCCCAATATATGAATGGACTGCAGGCTTGTCTTATCGATGTGCAACACCTGCTATCTTTCTAAGTTGTTGTTTTCTTCCTGAATTCTGGCCACTCTCCAGAATGGGCTCAGGGATTTGTGTCCAAAATATGTATCACCTCCAAGCTCTGTGACATGGCCATGTAAAGGATAGTTGAAGTGAATGGCGAGCATCTCAGAAAACTCAGATATCAGTGTGACCAGGAAAGTCTCAGTGCAGAAACACTGCTTTGGGCTTTTTGCTTACTTATTGTTGTGTTGCACTGAATGTCAGGAAGGTCTTTGCCTCAGGCCACCCCTTTGTGAAGCCTGAAGAAAACAGTTTTCAAATGGAAATGAATGGGCCTCACCTGTGGTTCTTTGCTTAATTGCTTTGGAAAGGGATGTGTCTTTATCAGCCTCTTGGTCCTGTGTGTGGCTGTGACTTAGATTCTCAGCACCTGATGGATCTTAAGAATGATCCCATGTGAGCTTCCAAAACCAGAATGGCAAAAAATATCATTCATTGTGGATGAAGACTCTTGCCTTCCTCTGTTAGGTTCCTGCACTCCAACAAATATGAATAGGGATTCTGTGAGTCAAATGAGTTCTTCAAAGCCCTGCAGAGGTGCTTGAGTTTTCGCATGACTCTAAATCACCTAAAGAATCGATACCTAAAATCAGTAGCCCACAAAATTGGAGAAACATAGAAGTATTAACGGCAGGCTTATTTGTTCACTCCTGGTTCACAGCAACGGTGTCCAGGCTACCCTGACTTTAGGCAAATGAGGGGCAAACGAGCTGATTTTGGACACTGTCTTGGGCTGCACCCTCATGGAAACCTCCAGCCAGAGTTTAAGATGATTGACTATATGGAATAAGGTGAGGGCCATGTGGGAGTGTTTGGGTTTTAATGTTGGTCATTTGTGTGGCATTGGAAAAAAATGACTGGTTCCACGTGGCTTGAACTCTGGTGTGATTCCCCTTAAACACTGGGTTTTGGAACTGAACTCAGAGAAGCATTGCTATGAATTTTGTTGGGATTTTAAGAGGCCACGCATGAAAGTCGCTCTTGGAAACTGAGACCTAGGCCCCGGGTAGATTTCCACAGAGGCCTGGGAATCTCAGCAAGGATATCACATGATTTTATTCTTAAAGAAATGGCAGCCATAGTTGAGAGTCAAAACACACATGCACCTCACATTGTAGACCTCAATGGGCCTGGCCTAATGTGACCTTTTGTCCATTCTTTGGGAAGCCTTGCCTGTGAGATTTCTCCAGAGATTTCATTGAAATGAGCTTCCTCACCATTTAATCTTTGCTGAATGAATTGAAACCCACAGTGCCTCCAACGTCATGCTTGAAAAATGGCTAGATAAATACCATGAAATTTTTGAAATTCCTATGACCAGGTGGCACTGGAGAAACATTGGATGTCCTATTGCTGATCATGAGTATACCAGACAGTGCCTTGATTTACTGAGTTTCATGAAAATGGTGTAGAACAGAGATGCCAGTAAGTTGGAGCCTGCTGAGTAGTGGGTCTAGAGCAGTGCTGGGGAGGTGTTTGATAAAACATCCGTGGTAGGGCCATGTGGATCTACCATTGGATTCCAAATGGCTTGTAACTGACATGGTGCTGCCAGCAGACCCTTATATGTAAGGCATCTTGTTATATGGAGAGTTTTAAGAGGAAAATTAAGAATCAGGTTGATATGGACAAGGGGGCAATGGGGCAAGCTGTGAGAGATAGAAGCCTAGTTGGTGCATTCTCTTGCAGACCCTGACCCACCACACGTGACAGAACTCCCTCCAGCACTGTGTCCCAGTTTAGCTGCTAGTATTTCGTGAAACAAATACCAAACTCACAGTGCAGCAGCCTGAAAACCACAAAAAGTGGAGGAGGACCAAATGGCTTCACAGTCCACACGGGGAGACGGGGAGACACTTAGTCCCCAGTGGCCTCAGTTTACCTATAAAGAGAGGATTCAGCACTGCTTCATCTTGTTCATTGGAAAATAAGAAACCATGTCCTCCAGGTCACATAGATGCAGACCCAGCTTTGATGGTCTCACTACAAAGGAAGCCAAATCTCATGAAAACAACATATATTTCAAGTGCGGAAGCTCAGAAGCAGTTTCTCAAAAAGTTTTTAGGCCAGCAGAGTTACATGTTTGTGGAGTGTTTACCATGTCCCTTACTTTTGGAACTCCTCTACCACCTCCAAGGTTGTGAACTCCTGAGCATTTTCCATTCCAGATATATATTCACTGATTGTGTAACTCTTCTCCTCTAATTGTGTCTTACTTGGGGTGAAGGTAATGTCAAGGCATTGTTTTGGATGAGAGCGGGAGGATATTTGTGCAGCATATATTTACATACACATTGGATTCTTTTTCCAATTTTTCATTCGAAGTACTGAATCCCTGACACTAACCCATACCTAGTAGACTCAGAGTATTCATCCTAATATAATGGGGAAAATTAACCCAACACAATAGAAATACAAGCACTTCAGAGGAGACATGTTCTATAGTTGGACTTGACATTTGCATTATATAAGGTAGGAGTTATACATCTAGTCAAATTTTAATTGAAATATTCTCCATGTGTTTTTAAACTTAACAAATATGTGAATACTTGTTTCCAATTTCTGTAGCTTATTCACACATGTATATTTATATGCATATATAGAATCCTACCAGGTATCACACGTACATTTTTGTAAGGTGGATGTCTTGGCAGATACAAATTGTGAGAAGTGTTCACTCCTCCTAAATGCTGTTGGAAATGAAAATTCAACCTATAAGAAAGCGTCCTAGAAGAACAACATTATACATAAACTCATGTTCAGTAACATAAATATTTTTGCATCTGTGGATGATATATATTTACTGATGAATTTCGATTGGCATTTATATTGGTACTTTTTAATGTCTGTGAGTGTTGTGGTGTGTGTGTGTGTGTGTGTGTGTGTGTATAGATATAGATATAGATATACTCTCCAAAGTTTTCCAAATATGAAATATATGTGTCTAGTATACACTCTCTAAATTCATTCATGTTCATGTATGTTGATTTATAATCAAATTTTCAGAAGATTATAATCAGAAATATTCATCCACCTGAAATACATATTTGTTTCCTAGTACTGACTACTAACTTCAGTGAAGGGTGCATACAAATCCTAATTATTCTACAGTATCTGACCCAGTCTAACATCAATGCAAGTAGACTCCTATGGACATGATATGTAATTTGTCATTCATTGTATTCGACACTGGTACATTATTGTTTCTTCAGTTTTTGCACATCATAGGATATACATTTCAATCCCCAAGTTCACAAATTAATAGGCATTTGTTTCAACATTAAATCACTTCTTGCTTCAGAACACATGTATTGTCAGGGTTTCTTGACTGGTCTTTTCATGAGACTTCTTTCCCAAACACATTATTTTGAAT